>NW_009222771.1:40769-40973 GCF_000690835.1 Fulmarus glacialis | reverse complement strand
ACGCTCACCCGCCTGGATTTATCACTGTATATTTTATTTCTTAGGATGGGGGAGGGAGGGGACCCTCTACCACGACTCAGGGTACTGGGTCCACTTGACCCCCCCGCTAATAATAATTGTTAATAAAACCATCAGGGAAGACCAAATCCGTGAGTTTTATTTGTGGCTCCCTCTTTCATGTCCCAAAAGTTACCAGGACAACAC
>NW_009222771.1:40528-40756 GCF_000690835.1 Fulmarus glacialis | reverse complement strand
AAGATCTCTACAGTTAGTGTTTCAGAAAATCTCAAGGTGGCGTGGGTCTTGCTGAAATTTTACGGAGGAAGCTCTGGGCGAGCAGGGTGGGAGGAAGGCTGGCCCCGTGTGCACCAGCTCGTCCCAAAATGGCTCTTCCCAAAAGCCCTTTGGCCAGCCTGGTGCTGGTGCAACGCGAGCACGGATTGCGGCAGGTCTGGGGTAAATGCTCCGTACGGCCTTTGGTGG
>NW_009222771.1:39423-40480 GCF_000690835.1 Fulmarus glacialis | reverse complement strand
GGGTCTGGGCTCCTGCCGGCGCTGGGCCAGCTCCAGCCAGGCTGACAGCACCCGACAGCGGCACAGCTTCGCTCCATCCCCAGCTCGCCCGGGACCCAGTCTCAACCAGGTTTCTTCTACAGCTGGGGACCTGCCCAGGGGCTCCAGCCCGGCCGGGGGTATTTAGAAAGGAGGAAACCTGCTGTGAGAGCCACCGGCAGGGCCAGGAGGCACATCCAGCGCCAGCCGGAGGAGCTGTCGGAGGAGTCATCCACCACCCGAGTTCTCAAGGGCTTCAGCGTCCGCTGCCACTGAGTCAGGATGGCGTCTCTGGCCCCGCTCCACTTCCCCCGTCCCACCAGTCGGTACTGGTAGGGCGTGCAGGGGCCGAAGAAGATGGCCAGGGCCAGCCGGGGGTCCGTCAGGAGCAGCCTCAGCACGCTGGGCTTTACGCCAGCACACGAAGCAATTTCATCAGTGTAGCTGATAAAACTTATCTTCAAGTTCTCCCTCTCAGATGGATTCCTTCAATGGGACATAAAAGAGACAAAATCAAATAGCGTCATCCCATCTCGGTTCCCAGCTCCACGGAAAGCAAAAGCTCTGGGCTCAGACATCGGCCGAGCCCCAGCCTCCAGGGCCGAGCTCCCTCAGCCCCAAATAAACCTAAAGGCACCGAAAGAGCCTCTGTGGGGTCGGTCCCCAGCAGTTACCCTGGGGCAGGGAATAGGCAGAAGCTTGTTTTGTCTCTGCAACCTGGTTGTGGCCTCAAAAACGGTTCTAGCATAATACTGCCATCATTGTAATGCCACAAATACCCACGCTATGTCCTTCCTCGAGGTTCAGAGGTGTGGATTTGGCTGGTTTTGAGAGGTGGAGGAGTAGACATTCACAGATAAAACTACCAAGGGGATTGGGAAAAACTGGGAGATCCAGAAAGCTTCCCATGCTGGGAGGGACCTCCAGGATATTTCTGCCCGAGGCCTCATCTCCCTCGCAAGAGGGAGGACATGTGCTCAATCTCCTTCAGCAAATTTGGGCCAGCCTCGAGTTTAGCTCCGTTTCACCTCAGACTCCC
>NW_009222771.1:27668-39392 GCF_000690835.1 Fulmarus glacialis | reverse complement strand
CGTCGTGTCGGCAATAGCTGGGACTCCTGGTGACAATCCCCGTGGCTCTGTTTTGTCCCAGATTTTCATCAGTGTCCTACGAGCCAGCTCTGCCTTGCTGGAAGACCTAACCCAGCCTGCACCCCGCCTGGCCCAAGGTCCCCTCCTTGCTCCCGAAAGCTGCTTCAAGGAAGCACCATCACCCGTCCCACAGCCTTGAGGACACATCTCGACCTCCTGTAAAATCCCAGTGCCAACAAGGCAGGACGTTAGCTCCCATGTACACGACAGATGGGTTCAAGCCTTGATCTGTCAAAAACTGCCACCAAAATGCCCCCCACCCGCATCGCCTGGCTCCAGTGGGGTTTCTGGATGGGGCTTGGCCCTGACCCCAGTGCTCAGTGCTGCCTGGATTTGGGAGGGAGAAGCCACGAGATGGCACCCTTAGTCTGGAGGAAACCAAACCTCCATCTTGACATGCTGGGAATGAGGGCAGGGCTTGAAGGCCTGGTGGAAGGGACCTGCAGGTCCTGGGTCTTGCTGTAAGGTGCTCCAGAGCACCCTTGCCCTTGGTGTCTTGGCCCATTGTCCATGAAGGAGCCACAACATTTCCCCACCTTGCTATGGGTGGTGACGGAATAAATGAATCCAAGAAGAGTTGGGTGTCCTGGGAGGGTCCCTCACACGACCACCGTAGGGGCCTCCTTTCCCTGGGGTTACCCTGGCAGGCACGCAGCACCTGCTGCACCCTCAGGGTGGGAGCATCACGCACCTTTTGATCGGTGGCTTCTTCTTCAAAACATCAGCCATCATCCTGCTGGCGGGAGGGAGCTTGTTCCAGCCTGAGAAGAACAGAGAAACCAGAGACCTCCAGCAGCACCTCTTCTTCAAAACATCAGCCATCATCCTGCTGGCGGGAGGGAGCTTGTTCCAGCCTGAGAAGAACAGAGAAACCAGAGAAACCAGCAGCACCTTAGACTGAAAAGTTCATCCCCTTCCCATGCTCCCAGCCCCTTTACCGGGAGTGTTCATGCTTGCTGGTTATGGCAGCCTGCATGGAGCAGCAGGGGTGTGGAAATGCAGTTAGGGGGCAGAGCTACTAATGCCCGTGGCCACCACGGGCACTGTGGCAGGAGCTGAAATATGCCCTAGGCTCTGTGTACAGCAGGTCAGGCTGCCCCAAACTTCCCACCCCAGCAGATCCCCCCATCCCTGCACGCCATCTCCCACCTGCAAAGATCCCTGCCACCCAGCGAGCCTGCATTTCTGCTCCCACCATCACAGAGCCAGTCAGCTGGACTAAACCGATGATGGCCAGCGTCGGCTTTTCCAGCTGGGGAGGGAAGATGCGTTTATAGAGGGAACGGTTATCGTCGAAGAGGCTGCGAACCGACTCTTCAAGGAAGGGAAACGTGAAGATGTAGCCCGTGGCAAAGAGCACCACGTCGATGTTTTCTTCGGTTGTCCCGTCTTCAAAAACAGCAGAGCTTTCGGTGAACTCCTTCACATTTGGCTTCAACACAACGGTCCCAGACAGCAGACAAAACGGCAGCTCTTCGTTGATAATTACCTTGAAGTTGGAGCTTGCAGGTGGAAAAGAAGACAGCAATGTTAGCATCTGGGAGGGACCCGAAACATCTTTTGTGGCCAGAGTTCCCCTCCAATGGTTTGCTACTCCACAAATATCCCCTGAAATTAAAAATTGAGCATTTCATGCCATTAAAACCCCCTAACCAACCAACAAAATAGTCAGAAAAAAACACCTTTTGGTGGAAGCCAAGCCATAATTCGCATGGTTAAACCATGAATTGAACTTCTGAAACCTCATCCTCTTCGTGAGGGCTGATGGGAGAAACCAGTCGAGAAAGTGGTTGAAGCGGGTGGTGCTGACCATGTCGAAGGGGAAGCCATGATCCGAGACCCGGCTGAACACCCATGTGCTGCTCCTGGTGCTGAGGAACACCTGGGGGAGAAGGCAGGTCTCAGCCTCCTGTCCAGACATCTCGTTGTCGGTTTTGCCCTGAATGGCAAATCCCATCTCCTGCACTTAGGAGCCGGGAGGGTTATCCCAAAGGAAGGAGACGGCGTCCGGATGAACCGAACAGCTCGTGGTGGCTTCCGCAAAGTTCCCATAGCTACTGAATGGCCGCTTCTCAGGTGGATTAAACTCTCCAAGAATTGCAGAGCTTCTTCAATTGCCCTCAATTTGAAGTGCTATTTATTGAGAAAGCTGGTGGGCAAAGCTTCCTGTGCGTACCCCGAGCCACTGGCTCTCATGGTCCCTGGCCGGACTCGGCACCGCTGCGGAGCTGTACCTTCGCAGCCACGCGGCTCAGCTCCACGGAGAGGTCCCCACCGGTGTTGCCAATTCCGACCACGAGGATCCGCTTTCCCCGGAAAGCCTCCATGTCTTTGTATTCCTGGCTGTGGAGGTACTGGCCTTTGAAGCGAGTGTCGATACCTAGGCAGGGAGCATCTCCTACTACATTTGCTTGCCCCAGCCTTGTGCCTGGACCCTCTGCAGCCCCCGACCCTCCACCTCCCACCTCTGCTTGCAGCTGAGAAGCCTGTGGAGGTCTTGGCTCCCTGGATGATGCCACCTTCCTGCACCTCCTCGGCTTGGTGCTGCTTTCAAATTCTCATGCAAGAGCCTGGCTGCATCTTTACGAGGTGTTTTTCCCATTCCCGGGAATGCTCCCCACCATTCCCACGGGGTAAGGGTCCTGCCTGCCCCAGCATGGGGGCTTCATGGAGCAGGCAGGCTTGCAGAGGAAAATGCAGCCAAGGGACCCATGGGTGCTGGGTGAAAGCCGAGGGGAAGCCCCAGCCCACCCCGCTACTGAGGCAGGGCTTACCTGGGAAAGAAGCCAATGGTAGGTAGGGCTCCTGGTAATGGCCGGTGCAAACCATGACGGCATCGAAGACATGCGAATCCCGGATGCCGTCGGTCTCGGTGACCACCTCCCACTGGCCCGAGGTGGCAAAATCCGGGCGCTTCCTCACGCTGAGAGCTGTTGTCTTGCACCAAAGCCCAACAAAACAGCAGTCAGGGACTGCACCGTGTTTCGGAGAGGACCTGCCTGCGAAGGGCTGGGGCTGCCGGGGGAAGGCTGGATCCCCGGGGAGCTGCATGTCATCTCTGAAGCTATTAAATCCCACCCTGCACCTTTCCCCTGGTGATGGTATTGGGGGGGATGCACCAGGCAGGCCATGTTCGAGCAGCCATGGAGCCAAAAAGGCTGTGTTCAGGGTGCAAAAGGCAGGTGGTCCTCATGGGATCGCACCCGGCATTGTCCCATCCCACCTGGGCAATGCCCTGCTATCTGCAGCCACTGATGGCTCTTCTCCCCATGGCGTTTGGGCTCCCCACTCACCTTGAAGCGTATGTGCCGCAGGAGGTCAAAGTGCCGGGCATACATCCGAAAGTACTCCAGGAGGAGGCCGTGGGATAGGAAACTGGGAAAATCCTCTGGGCAGGGGAAGTCGCTGAAGCAGGACATCTCCTTGGAGGTGTTGGTGATGACCGAGCGGTATACGCTGACCCTCCCGCCATCCATGGAGTCCTGCGTGAAGCCAGCAGTGCCGTTTGCATGTGTGCGGAGAAGAACTTGCTCCCCCCGAAGTATTTGAGTACCTTTCCTCCTCGTATTTGGGTACAAGGAATAAACCAGGACTAGCACCTGGTGACCATGGCTTCCGCTCCCTCCATGTCCTTCTCCACCTTGGAGTCAGGGGGAGTCCCGAGCCTGGGACAGGGATAGTCCCCGAGGGCATGGCCACCCTTTCGTCTTTGCTGCAGGCAAAGGGCATCCGAGGGAAGGGACAAACCCAAGGACAATCCTCCCCGTGAAGGCAGAGCCCACTGACCGTGTAGCGCCAGAGCCCCCCGATGTCCTCGCTCCTCTCGAAGCAGGTGGGTTCCAGCCCCTCATCCAAGCAGCACTTGATGGAGGCCAACCCACCGACCCCGGCCCCGATAACGGCCACACGCCGCACCATGCTGTCCTGCAGCAGGCAACGGGCCGGCGTGCGAGCAACTGGAAATAAAATAGCCCAGGGATTAGCAGAAACACTAGTCCCTTCTTTCCATCCCCAGCAAAACAACCCTGGTCTTCTCTGGCTGCAGGTGTCCCCAGAGGAAAACTGTCCTTGGAGAAAGCCATCCCCAGCTCCTGACTCGAGCATGACGGATGGATGCTGCTCATTATCCTTCCTGCTGTGCTAAGCCCACACTGGGGGCCCAGAGATTCCTCTCCTGCCGGCGGGGGAAAAGGAGGCACTTCTAAACCTCGCTGTGCTGCTGCTTCTATTTATTCACTTTCCTGGCCCAAACCAGGGCATGCAAAGAAGGGGAAGGGGCTCACAGCTATCTGCTTCTGCCTGCACAAAGTGATCCTCCTGAAACTTTTTCAAGAAACGATTTCAGCTAAGCTGGCTTGTTTTCATGCTTTCCTTTTTAATTTCCCATTAAAGGGCATTCTCTCAAAAACAAAAAGGGTTTTTAAAAATAAAAAGTGATGCCTGACTGAGCAGGAGCACGGCGCAGCGATTCAGAAGTTAAGCAGCACCGTGAAAGTGCGGCTGGGATTACAGAATATACAAAAGGTAAGAAACCCAGGAAACGCAGGGTATAAATGGGAGGAACTCAATGCTCGGGGTGTGTAAACTGAGCTGCACCGAGCTTGACTGGAAAGCAAACAAACTAGGAAAAAAATGAACCCACATGAACTTCGATTAGATAACAAACACTCCTGCTGCAGAGACTGAAGAAAGACTCATTTATAACTTTTTTTCTACCCATTTTGTGTCAAAAAGTAAGTTAACGTAAACAGGAACTGGAGGAAACTGCAGAAAGCCAGGGAAAAATAAGGGAGGTGCAAAAAAAACCCCTCTACATCCAAAAGCGCAACCTGAGCCACTCCTTGATCTGCAGGAACAGGGCAGGACATACCAACACTCACCCGCCCCCCCTTTCCAGAGCCTTCCTTGGCTTTGGGAAAAGGTAGCGACATGCCCGGGGTGCTAAAGTCACCCCTCTTTTCCAGCGCTGCCCACAGACGGCTTTGCTCCGGAGGGTCCCTGCGACACCCCCTCTCCCCCCACAGCAAGCGAGGTGAAGCCAGCGGTGAACGCCAAAACCCCGGAGAGCTGGCTGCCCGCTTTTAAAGCCTGCAAAACCCAGCCAGAGAGAAGCGAGGAGCACAGCTTCCGGGGGCCAGAGAGAAGCGAGGAGCAAACCTTGCGGGGCAGTGCCGTGCCTTTGCTGCTCCGGCTTTGGCCGAACTTTGCTTCAAGTTTCTCTAGCCGCAGATTTAAAGGAAAGGCTGAAGTCCGGGCAGCTCACCGCGGCTCTTGCACCACCGACCTTTACACCCGCACTCCCCCGCTCTGCTGTGCTTAAATGCGCTGGCGGAAATTTCTCAGCCTCGCCGCGGTGGTGCTGGCCCAAGCGGGCTGTGCTTGCAAGGACTCCCACGCTGCAGCTCGTCGCTGCCCCAGCCCCCGCAGCAGCTTGGGGTTGTCCTGATCTGCCCCCGCCATGCGCTGGGCAGGCACTCGCTTGGCATCCCCGGGAAATCAGCAAAACACGTTCCCTTTGCCCGCACGCCAGCAGACAGCGTGGATGGGGGACACGACGCACAGTGCAGCCTAATTTTTGGTGGTCAGTGAAAGCCCTTGCAGCCCCAGGCTTGTGGGTTGCCCGCGGCACCCGCTGGCACGGCCCCAGCCCAGGCACGGGACCCCCCGGCTCTTCCCGTGCACACAGGGAGACGACGAGGCGGCAGCCTGCAGAACGCTCCTGCCACAGCTGATGAAATTTTATTGATTGAAAGTCTCTCCACGCACAAAACGAAGCCCCAGGATTCTCCGGTGGTGGGGAGCACCGGGAAGCGGAGCTGGGAGTGCTCAGCCCCGCAGGGTACCAGCCCCGGTCTCAGGGGTGACAAACCACCGCAGCCAGAGCCCTTTCACTGGAAAGATGCATCAATTCAACCCAAACTGGGATTTTCGAGTCATAGGGTTTAAGGTTGGAAGAAGGGACAGCTTGACCTGCATATCCAGCCCAGATAATCCCTCGCTGGACTAAGTGCCCCTGGGTGATCTAGGGCAGGGCTGGGCACCTGTGCTCCTTCCCGTCTGCGACACCACAAAAAGCCGTTTTTGCTAGTCTTGTCCTTGCTGCATCCTGGCCAGCGTGGTCCATGCCACACAGCCATGCTCTGCTCACAGCAAGAGAGCAACAGTGGGGCAACAAATGGTGGGGGGAGGCTGCCATCCCCAGCTAATCAGGCCTGCATGGGGGTGAGCTGGAGCAGAGAGAGGTTTGTGCTGCTGGTTAAAGTTTTAAATTTGTTGTGATCTGCTGAAATCCCTTTCCCCCTGTCCTGTGGTACTCTGTGGAACTGTCTGACCTGAGATAACACCCCCAAGGACAAGAAAAAACCTAAACAGGCTCTAAAATCTACTGGAAACTAAAAACCAGGGCAACCAGGAGCAGGAGAAACCCCACCACAGTAAGGAGAGAAGGGCAGGGGCTGGAGGAGCTGGCAGGGACTCGTGTTCTCGTGGGCTTCAGGGTCCAGTCCCACTGGGTGAGGATGGCCTGGCGTGCCCCCTCCCAGCACCCGGGGCCCCCCAGCCAGTACTTGTAGGGGGTGCAGGGGCTGAAGAAAACGGTGAGAGCCAGCCGGGCATCTCTGCAGAGCAGCCCCAGCACGCTGGGCTTGGCGCCAAAGAAGGAGGCGAGCTTGTCCATGTAGATGAGGCAATCGGTTTTGAGGACTTCGTCAAAGGACAGACCGAACCTTAATGAATTGGAGAAGAAAAAGAGGTGGAAAAAGCATGGGTGTCAGCGGGGCTGAGAGGAACAGGAGGTCAGATGCTCTGCATCCGTGTTGTTATTACATCTGAATGCAACTGGGTTGCTCTTAGGAAAGGACTGGATGTACGTGCAGTGGGAACCAAGGTCTGTCCGGGCCCGAATCCTGCCCGTGACGCAGCACGTGTAAAGTGATGCTGGCTCTGGTACACACCTTTCTCACGTGCGTCAGTTGGTCCTTCACTCCATCACCCACAAGTTGTATCTGGACCCCCTCGTTTCACTTTGGTGGACCTTTTCTAAAAGACTTTGTCAAACCAGTTTTGTTTGTTGTTGTTTGTTTGGTGTTTTTTTTTTTAAACTAGTTTCCCTTTGCTCTCCGCAGAAGAGTCACGTGCAACATGAGAAAGGCGGTACCCTTTAGTTTCCCTCACATTCATTTCCACTGAGTATTGCAAAAATGTGTGGTGAATTGAAGAATTGCTTCCAGTTCACCTTCCCTGCAGAATTCACCACTTCGTGTCCCATCTTCGGCTGTTTAGCCTTGTATTACACAGCAATTGTTCTGTGCAATTCTGTATTTCGCTCCTCTGTACCTCTTCTACTGCAGCAATCTAGATGAACCATGGATTAATACATCGCCTAGTTTCCTGGGTTTCTCTCATTCATTTCCTAATAATTCTTAGCCTCTGATTTGATCTTTTGCCTGCCCATGAACTATGTGCCAATGTGCTGAGACACCTTTTCACAGTGATTCAGATCCCCGTGCTGAGAGGTGAGACAATTTGTACGTACACCTCGGGTTGGCTTTTTTTCCCCTTGCTGAATTACTTTGCATTTATTACCATTAATTTCTCTGCCATTTTATCTCTCAGACTCTGGGGACCCTGGCACACTTCCCCAACTCCCAAGCAAGCTTTAGTCTCGACTACCCTGAATTAATTTCTTCCCATCATCAACAGGCAAAATATCAGCATCAAATCAAAGGCTATGTTGGCTCAGGGCAAACAAATAAGGGGGTGGCTGGATCTGGGCATCCCCCCCTCGCCCCCGCTATACATGCAGGGAGTAGGCGTAAAGTGTGAGCTGTGTTCCTGCCCCCCAAACTCCAGGGGCTCTTCAATCCACCGAAAAACCTTCGGGGCTCTGGGGACTGGCTTACCTTTGCCTTTGGTTTTTCTTCTTCTCGTTTACTTCCTTCTCCATGACAGACTGAGGAGGCAACCGACACAAGCCTAGAAAAGGAGGAGAGTGTCCTGCAGAATTTAACTCCTGGCGGGGCTTGGGAACTCATTCAGCCATGCAAAATGCGGGAAGCCCTTCCCTGGGAGGGCAGGAAAGCCTCATCGCTGGATTTAGCTCGGCAGTGGCGATTTGCCAGAGACCAGCCCTCCACGGTGGTACGAATTCACCTGCGCTTTTTCCTGGTCTTACAGAATTGTGCTGTCGGGGTACACGCAGATGATGTGGGGTGAGATGGGCCGTGCAAGCCCCAAAGAGCACCATCCCAAAGAGAAACCCCAGAGTTCCCCCGGTTCTGTGGAGGAGCCTTGATGCAGCCCTCCACACCAGCCCAGTGGGAGGTTATTATTATTATTTTAAAAAACCCAAAACAATCAAAAAACCCACAAAAAACACCAGTAGGTTTCTTTCCTCACCCCAATAATTACAAATAATTCCTCTTGTGGGGCAGTGGGACTCTTCTCCTCTGGTAGTCATGGTGGACAAACCACCCTGTCCCTTAAAGAGCAGTGAATTCTGCCAGGATGGATCCACCACAGTATCTTAAAGACAACTCTTATCTGTGCATCCAGGTTTACATATCCATTTCTGTGCTCTGACTTCTAAAATATTTTAGAGAGAAGATACTGTCTTGAACAGCCTAATTTAGACAGTGGTTTGCAGGCTCAGGTGCAGGACTGCACATCAGCTGGGTCACAGTAAGGAACAGAGTGCATGCTCTCAGCTTGCAGCAGGCAGGGTACAAAGCATTAGTTTAAAAACATCAGCTTAACGGGCAAAAAAGAGTTATTTAAGGTAGATGTCATGAACTTGCATGTACCTTGGACCAATCATGCACTCATGTTGCTGTAGCTCAGCTGAAATGAAATAACTTTGGAAGTCTGAGCCCTATAAATGCTCCCTCGTCCACTTTGATGTGAGCTTCGGGGTCCCCAAGGACTGAAATCCCTCTTGGTGCATGGAGGGGACAAGATGTGTCCAGTTTGAACTGCGTTTTGGTACACGGGAGAGCTCATGTTAGCTCTCCTACCTTTGAAGACACGGGTCACCCAGCGCACTTGCATCTCTACCACAGGCATGATGGGTCCTAACGGCTTGATCAGCCCCAGGACGGCCAGGGTGGGCCTCTGCAGGTGGGTTGGAAACACGTATTTGTAGAGGGACGCGTGCTTGTTTTCCACCTTGACGACTGCTTCTTCTAGGAACGGGAAGGAGACGTCGTAGCCCGTGCAGAAGACAACAATATCGATGGGCTCCTCCTCAGGGCAGTTGTGGAAGACAACCGAGTTGTCCTTGAACTCCTTCATGCCTGGCTTGATGGTGATCCTCCCCGTCAGGATGTAGCTTGGAAGGTCATCGTTCAGCACGGGCTTGTGCACCAAGCAGCTGCAGAGAGCCGAAGGGCTCTGAGCGTTGGAGACCATGAACAAGCCCTGCCGGTGCCCCTGCTCCTCCTCCCCCTGGGCCCTCCAGCCCCATGATCTCCCACTGTCATTTGCTCTGAGCAAACAGCCCTGCCTCCCCCCTCTCCAAACACGGACATGTTTCACCCCTGCAGCAACATCACCCTGTCCCACAGCCTGAGTGACTCGTGGACATCTCCTGCCTTCTTCCTCCATTCACTCAATTACTCTTTAAACCATCTCTTTTCAGAGCTGATCCATGCTTTAAGCCTCCCTCTTCCTCTTTTTCCAGGGAGCCTCATGAGGAAAACTCCTTTGGTCCTTTCTGGGCTTTTCCAGCGTGCTCCATCTCACACCACCTAAGGGGGCTACAGCTTAGCTTATCCTGCTGACTACAAACTCCCCGCTGGAGATCACCCCAGTCTGGGTGCTATTTGCTGCATTGGTTGATGTTGGTTGCTGGAGATGTCCCTCCTGCCCTGCCCCGTGACACCGCATGGGATGGGAGCCACCAAGTACCTCTTCTCTGGTTGAAGGCCATAGTTTTCGTGCTTGAACCACTGGTTTGCCCTGTAGTTAATTAACCCCCATGAAAGGGGTCCAGGGAGGCTGTTTCTGATCAAGCTCATAAGACGAGTGTTGAAAACCATGTCCCATGGGTAGCCGTGGTCAAACACGCGGCTGAGCACCCAGGCGCCTGCCTCGGCTGGTGCAAACGGTCACCTGGGAGAGAGCGGAGAATCAACGATTCAGGTGATGAATTTGCTGCTTTGCCTTTATAAAGTAAAGGGGCACAGTGCAGACAGCTACGCAATGAAAAAGCAGCAACAGCATCTTTAAGATGTCCTGGCAGCTGGAGATGAAACAGGAGAGAAGAGAACAAACGCTTTCTTTTAGGGTGGGTTTTTGACCAAGAAATACAGGTTCAGAAATACTGACACCGTGCAGGGTGATCCCAGCTCACTCTCCCTATGATGATGGCGAACTGAGCTGTTGCCCCCAGCATCACCCTCCCTGCACCCCTGGGGTGACTGGGTGGTGGTACCTTCGCGGCTACACGGCTGGCCTCCACTGCGATGTCCACTCCCGAGTTGCCCATGCCAACCACGAGGACACGCTTCCCCTGAAGCATCCCCCTTCGGGATGCTTGTACTGCCGGCTGTGAAAGCATTGGCCTTGAAACCTCTCGATGCCTTGGGGAAAAAGAAACAAAGATTTTAGTTACTTGAGCATTTGTGGATTTTGTTGGGAGAACTGGCGTAGAAACGATCCAGATGCAAGAGCAAGGAAGTGCAATCGGTGGCCCTCCATCCCACGCACACAGACTTGGTGCTCCCTCTCCAAAATGGGGTCTCACACATGCCTGCATGGCAGTGAGAGGGACACATGTGCTGGGTGGGACTTGGAAGACAGTTATGTGCAAGAGCTGTGCTGGTGCAGTCTCAGGATTTAGCCTTTATGAGATGGGGCTGCAAAAGTTCAGAAAAGCCAGTAAACCTCTTCTCCTGTCCTACGAGCAGCTTCAGAAGCACTTGATAACGCTGATGATAAGGCAACCCTCTCTATGCTGAGAACTGGGGAGACTCATCACAGCAGTGATGAATACAGCCCTGTCAAGGATGATGGAGCTTTCCTGAGAGGGCCTTGCCCCATCTTGCATACCGTGCAGAAAGTTTCTCCGAGGCTAAACCATCCTACCTTGGAAGTTTGTTCTGAAGCGATCAGTGCCTGCAAAGACAAAGCTGCTGAAGCATGAGGATGTATTGCCAGGAGGTTTGAAAAGCAGAAGCCAGAAAAGGAAGGAAGCATTTTCCCTGAGGAACCACTAACACTTCTCCCCCCAGCCCCTGGAAGCAGGTAACCACAGACAGCCAGGTACCGTACCGGGAAAACAGTGCAGGGGGAGGGATGGCTCAGAGAAATTGCCGCTGCAAACCATAACGGCATCAAAGATGTGCGACGTCTGCTTCCCATCCACCTCCGTGACCACGTCCCACTGGCCCGTGGTGGCAAAGTCAGTGCGTTTCCTGATGCTGACGACGGTGGTCTGAAATGTGGAAGCCAAGTGGAGTCACCACTGGCACCCGGCGTGCATGGGGAGCGGGGCAGCGCCGGGGCACCCATCACTCACCCCAAACTTGATGTGCTCCCAGAGGCCGAAGTGCTTGGCATAGTGCGGGAGGTACTCCAGGAGCGTTGGGCAGGAACACCGGGAAGTCCTTGGGGTAGGGGAAGTCGGAGAACGCCGACATCTCCTTCGAGGTGTTCCTGATGACCGAC
>NW_009222771.1:15633-27637 GCF_000690835.1 Fulmarus glacialis | reverse complement strand
CGGGTAGAGGCTTGGCCGGCCAGCCTCGACGTGCTCCTGGCATGGCACCCCAGGGTGCATCAGCCCCGCAGCCTGGGGTGGGGACCGTCCCCCCGCTCCCCTTCCCCTGGTCTCGGGGAGTGCAGCTGGGAGAGGTCAGCACCCAGCAAGCTCTCACCTCTTCCCCACCCGCTGGAGCTCAGCTTGACCCGCTCCCCTGCAAAGCTGCAAAGCTGCCGCTCCCACGGGAAGGGGGGACGGGCGCCGCCGCCAGCTCACCGTGTAGCGCCAGAGCCCCCCGATGTCCCGGCTCTGCTCGAAGCAGGTGGGCTCCAGCCCCTCTTCCAGGCAGCCCTTGGTGGCCGTCAGCCCGCTGACGCCCACACCCACCACTGCCACTCTCATCCCTGCTCTCTCCACCAGGCACCCGGGCTGTGAACGGGGCTTAACCTGGGAGAAACCCCGCAGGTGGTCACCACCCTCTCAGGGAGCAGCTGCCAGCATACCCTCTATAGGGGATTTCTCTATATGCCACCCCCAAACCTTCATTCCCTTTACCAGCATTCTGGGCTCTTAATTTACAAGTTAGATTAAATGACTTTAAATCTTCATTTTCTCTCTTTTTTTTTTTTTTTTTTTTTTTTAAATAAACCCATCCACTTTCACAATGTGCTCGCCAGACTGCTTTCAAAACCCTGCTGTTGACCTGGAAACTCGCTTTGAAAATATGTAGTTAAGCCACAAATCACTGCCAGTTTTTATTTACAAGTTGCGTTTAAACTATCCCTCCTTATCAGTCTTGTGAATATTTGTATTTTATCTTTGGAGATCTGCCCCTGCCTTTCTTAGAAAAGAAAACAAAACGCGCACCGGGACTACTCAGCCTCTGCATCACTGACAGTGGTCCTGTCCCCCGTCCCCGGGGAAGACGCTGCTGACTTTGACGTGGTCACCAAAGCTGGCGGAGGGGCTGCGGGTGTAGCACACCTTGGCTTTAGGGATGCTTTTGCATCTGCCTCCCAAAGCCGCCCCGCTGAGGAGGTCTGGGCTGGACAGACAGACTGTTGCAGGGTTGCAAACAGCTCAACCCCAGGGCTCAAAGGGCAGCAGCCCCCGGGTCAATGTCCAGCCCTACGTGGCTCCCAGGGCTGCAGGGGGGATGGTGGACCCAAACCCTTCCTGATAGTGGTGGGCAATGAAACAAGGGATGATGGCCAGGTGCCAGCTTGAGCTGGACATCGCCAGAGCAGGGACCACCACACAGGTGCCCTTGGGGGCTGTTGCAACCCCTGGTTTAACCCCAGTGCCGGAGGGAGCACCCTGCTCGGCTGAGTTATTAACCCAGCGTACTGGGACAGCACTACGGCCGGGTGGCACTGGCTTTTCTGCCCCAAGAAGTTCTCTCAGCTTCCACCACACACAGGGGATGGTGTATTCACCAGAAAAAAAATTTCAGTAGAAAAATGGGGTTGCACACAGTTGGGTTTTTTTCTTCAAAACACTGAATTCCCCATGAACAACTTCAACTTTCAATAGAAAGGCAACACCTAATGAATACTTCGCTTTCCAAGTTTGGAATGAAAAGTGGACTTTTTCCTCTTTAAATGAAGAAAGCACTAGCATAAGCTGCTCATTGTTAACTGGTTTTGGTTGGGGTTTTTTTTGCATGGTGGGAGTTAACTTATATCACAAATATCTCCTGGCTACGTATGCTATTTAATTCCTTACCCTTTTGCAGAGAAGCTAGAAATAACATCCAGGAAACACTGCCTCGGCCATCCCATCCCCGATGCTGCCACACTTTCCATACTGTCCCTGCAAGTATTCATAGCAGCTAACCTCATAAGTCTCAAGCTGTGGGGTGCTCGCGTGGGGCAGGGAGGGATGGAAAGGCTTCGCAGCCCCCTGGGGACGCTTACCTCCAAGCCTCGGCCGCCCGTGCTCTGTCTCGCCACCGAGAGCCCTTCCTGCTCCCGATTTATAGGCGAGACGTGGCGCTTTGGCAGAGGCAGGGGAGGGCGGGCAGCTCCCCCCGCTCCGGCACAGCCACCCCACTCCCACGGTGGTTGCACAACCCAGGTTTGCAGTGGGAGGAGCGGCTGGACTCTCCTGCTGTCGTGCGGGGTGAGCCAGACGGCCTGGCTGATGATCCCTGAAGGGGATCGAGTGGGTGGGAGAAACCGGAGTGGTCCAGATGCATCCCACAGCCATGCCAGGGGGACCTGCGTGTGCGGGGGCAGCTCCAGCTGTGGGATGTTTTCACTCTCCTCTTGGTTGCCTTCCAAAAGGGAGCCAAAGCGGCTGATGGACAGCAGGGTTTCGGCAGGACTTGCACCTAGGGCATCTTCCAAAAAAAATAAAAGAGCTGGTTTTGCGGTCGCTGCTCGCAGAGGCTGTCGTGCCATCAGCCACACGTGCAGCCACCCACACTGGTGGCGGACAGGAGGCTCCCCAGGCAAACTGGGAGAGCATGAAATGGCCATGAACACCAGCGTAGCAAGGCCCTAAAGACAAAGAAAGTGGAAACGTTGACTGAAATATCAATGCAGGACATAGCACCCATCCAGGTATCTCCCAGGGGTAAATGATTCCAGATTTGTTCTCAGCTCTTTAAGCTGTTTGATTAACCAAGGAGGCTGCAAGGGAGGGGGAGAAAAACCCATTGGAGGTCTGCAGAACAGAGGGTGGTAAATAAAGCAGCTCCATCCAACAGAGACATCTGCTCAGAGCCTGCGTTCAAAGCTGCAGAGGCACGAGATGGGCCGGTAGCTGGGAGCTGAAACTAGAAGTGGAAATAAGATGCACATTGGTAACAAGGAAAGTTAGCGATAGGAAATGGCTGCTGAGCTTTGTGGCAGACCCATGCACTTGAACAAAACATGTTTGGTTTGTGGAGGGACAGGACTCTGCCCCCTGTGCTGGGGCGCTGCCTGGGCTGCCACCCATCTGCAGCACCCACGAGGAAACATCAGCCTTCTCGGGCTTCCCTACCCCGGGATTTCCCACTGCTTCTGCCCGACGCCTGGCTCCTGGGTTTGACCCCATCGGGTTCGGAGCACGTGCCTGGTCTGGGGCCGGCTGTGCCAGCCATGCTCCGGCACAGCTCCGCGAGCGGCGGCCGAGAGCGATGCCTTTGCAGGGGCTGGAGCCTGTGAAATCAAACTTCAGAGTTTGCTCTCCCAGGCCAGTGGGACACAGTTACTGAGGCAAATGGGCAACAAGCCTCGCACATCTTTGACGCCGTCGGAGTTTGCACAGGCTACGTCTCCCTGCCCTCCCTCCCACTGGACTCTTCTCCAGATGCACAAAACCTTGCACCTGCAAAGACGCTTGCCAGCACTCAGCAAAAAAGAGTAGGGAGTCCACAAAGGCAAATATTTTGTTCTTTATGTGCTCCTGCTGGGTTTCCCAGCAGGCATCCAAGCGACTCGTGGTTAGCGGGACGCTGCGGCAGCTTCCCAGGAGCGGTGTTAGTGCTTCTGGGAGGGCAGTTCAGGGAAGCTGTCTAGAAGAACAAGTTCTGTTTTGTCATAGATGAGCTACTGGCACAGAAATGGGGCCAGATGCCTTTGCTGCAGCTGCTTACAGCAGAAGTGGCTTCAGCCATCCTTGATGGGGGATCTGGTCTGGAGCCTGTCCGGAGGTGGAGGATGGGAGGCAGCAAGTGTTACCGCGTGAATCTAGGGTAGAAACACCTCCAAAGCCCCAGTGCCCTGGGATTAAATCTCACTTTCCTGTGATCTGCTTGAGATCTTTGGTGTTCCCTTCTCCAAATATCCCTGTGATGGTCTGGACCAGGTATGCAGAACATAAAGTATTAGTGGAGATGGATGGTGAGATAGCAGGGAGTACAGGCGTACAATTACTGTAATTATATACACGCACACACATGCCCAGGGTGCTGAAAAGCCCTTGGAAACACAGGGAAGTTCTGGTTGCTTTATTGACCTCTGCTGCTGGCACGGCAAGGGGTGACATCCTGGTCCCTGTGCTCTGCCATCCCCCACCGGGAGGGACACCCAGGACCCATCTCTCCAGCTTCTCTCCAGAGACAGTCTGTGCAGAGCAGAGAGGAGCAAGCACATCGGGGGGTTTTAATACGTTCTCAGGGCTGAAAAAAGCCTTCATGGCCTGGCATTCAAGCAGAACATCCCTTGGTACCCTTGGGCCAGTCCCCCTGCATTTCTGTCCTTGTGAAGACAGAAGCGGGCACGGTCGCAGAGGTCCCTGTCCCCCTTTCTGAGCAAGCGGGATCTGCTGCCGCCCTGTCAGGGAGGGAAGGGGACCCTGCCATCGCACACACAAACTGCTGGGGGAAACGAGCTTTGGCCGAGGGATGGGGTGAGGCCAAGGGAGGGCACATAATTTGGGGAACTGTTTTACCACCTTCCCTTTGCCCAGCCTGGGACACCAAGCAGCTGGGTTTATCCACGTCCTCACATGCTGAGACAAAAGCCTCATTAGATGCCGGGGAGGTGTTTCTGTCATGGGGGACCACAGGGAGAGCTAGGAGCAGTAAATAACTGGTGGTGGCTCAGGAAGAACACCAGGGAGGGGATGCTCAAGCACCTGCCCGCTGGCAAGCCCCTTCTCCCCTTGAGGAGCAAAGCTCCCTGGCACTGTGGCATAAGCCTGGGCTGTGCAACAGGCTTTTTATCCTTAAAGTAGAGGGAAGGAGAAACTTGAGATATTCATTTAGTCTTAATGAGATGGGAAAGGCACCTTCTCTGCAAGACTCCAGCCGCAGTTTTATCATCTCTGTTCCAAATAACACTTTAAGCCAAGGAGGGGCAAATCTATGGACAAACAAGTCTTGGCACAGCCCGCTTTGCTGTCTTCTAGGCTTGCGTCAGCAGCTTTTGGCATATGTCATGGTGAAGGGGGACAAGAAAAAGAAAAAAAGACAGAGTTTCTTGTTAAGCCAGTCTCTAAGCAAAGCGGGGTGCTCGCCATCAAGCAGCAGCTGCTGCCACACACGCTCAGGAGCTGGTGGATGTGGGGTCTGGGCTCATCAGTGAAACACTTAATTTTCCCCTCTCCAATATTATCACTGCCTCCACTTACTGACCAGAAGGCTTTAATCACCATTTCTTTACTGCACATAGAGGTGAGGCTGCCCCAAAGGTGACTGTTGCCTCCCACTGCTTCCCGCGAGGCTGCGGGATACGGCAGATCCAGGGGGTGAACGGAGGCTGCCGGCAGCTGCTGGTGGGAAAATGTATTTTCCACCTACCCCCTTTTCTTAGAGCCTGGGTTTTTGGCTCTGAAAAAAATTGCTTATGCTTTGGCCCCAAGGCCAAAAGGCAATTTCCTGCTTAAAAAAATTACAAAACTGCTACCCCAAGCATCGGGGCCATTTTCCTACTTATTTTACTATTACCAGCACATAGAGGACACTGAAGCAAGCAGCGACAAACACTGGCAGAGCTCCGATTTCTTTGTAATCAGAGCTAGGTATGTTCAATACCTTAAACTCTTCCTGAAACCTCAGAAGAGACATGACTGTTAAGGAGACCCAAAGGATGTGGTGGAACAGACGTGGGCGGTAGCAGGTACTGGGGGAGAGGGATTTGCTTGCTAGGCAAGGGGGCGTCTGCAGGGAGGGCACAAGTGCTTTACTCCAACATACTTGGCAAAGTTTAATCTGATTTAATAATAAGTCACCATGTTTTCCAGGCACGTAACCCGAGGAATTTGTCAAGGAGAAGCTGCTTGTTAAACCTGTTGCCTCCTATTGCATTAATGAAGCCAGGAGAGCTGCAGTTTTAAGATTCTTGGTTTGGAAGGTTTTAAAATGTACAATTAAGAGTTTCCCCAGACAACTACACAAAAGCCTTCACAAGAACAACCCTGACAGACACATCCACCCTCCCTTGCTCACCATGTCTTTGTACCAGGACTCAAAGCAGATAAAAACATACACTCCAAGTGCCAGGGGAGATGCACCCAAATAACACACAGCGCTAGGAGGGGCTTTAGACCCTCCTCATGGCTTCTGAGCCAAACCTCAGGGTTTGGGGTCTGTCTCTGTCATTTCACAGGTGATAAAACACAACCACTGAAGAGACTGTCAGAGCAAACAGAAATTACAGTTAAGGTAACTTGTAAGCAAATAATCATAAGGAAGAGCTGCCTGGAGAGCAGATGATTAAAACACGCACACCGCGACCAGAAGGCGCCTTCCTACCACCACCACCAGGTGAAGTCATCCATCAGCTGCCGAGTGTTTTCAAAAATTCAGTCGGCGCAGTTGACTCCTTTGTGTAAATATTGACCACGCTCCCAGACCGGGCAGTTCGAATGCTTTCAATTCTTGCCGCCTCTCCAAGAGCATCTCCAGCGGAGGTGTGCCTGTAGCTGACATTCCCGTCCCCCGGCACGGGGACATGGCAGCACTCCTAATTCAGGTAGAGACCTAGGCTCCTGCACCAACCCAACCTCCCACCTAGAAGCACTTTTGTGCATTTATTCCCAGAAATTAGTTTTTTTTGAGAGGTCAAAACCCCCAACACTAAGCAAGCCACTACTCTCGGACCACTCAGAAGTGCCTTGCTGAGGAGCCAGTGTAGGCACTGTGGAGCTGCATTAGCTCACATCAGCTGGCAGATCTTCTTTCACCTCCGATTGCTTCACCAGACCCTAGGAGACAGGATGGGAAGGGACCTCAGGAACATCTGACCCATCTTCTCCTCCAAAGCAGCTCTAACTGACCTTTACTACCTTGTTTCCTTCCCCTGTTTTAAAAAACCCTGGTGATGGAGACTCCAGCACCTCCCACACAACCTCATACTTGCCTTTGGAGTGGCCGTCAAGTTTTCTTTTATCTCCACAGTAGAGACAAGCTGATGACATTTGGAGATAATTAAGGAGAATTTGCAGCATCACCTCTCCATCAGTTTAAAATGGAACTTTCCAGATTAAATTGCTAGAGGAGCTCTGACTGGCTCCTGCCTTGACTTGCTAATTGGTCTGAGAAGCTGCTGAGCACTCACAGGTGGTCCTGGGGTCTTGGGGCTGCTCAGCACCTCTGAAGATTAGCCTCGCTGGCTGGTGTTTCCTATTTATATTTTGGAAATTATTTTTCAGGCGGAAATTGTTCTGCAGGGGACAGAGTATTGGATTATTTCTCTGAAAGCTTCACCCAGCTGATGAGATCAGGGTTGAGGGAGGTTGGACCACTATAGCCAAGGCAGCCAGACTGCAAAGAATTAAATGGACTGATGGCATGAGAGGGTGGGTGGCAGGAGGAGAGACAACAGCCCAGTGTTCACAGAGAGGTGCAGCAAGGAGACACGATGCTGCTGGGGGAGCTTGTAAGCCAAGCTCTGCCCTTTTTGTCCCCTCCGACTGGAAGGGGAAGGGACACATTGACCTTGGGGGGCAGAAAGAAAAAAGGCTGGGACCTCCAGTTTAATCCATACCACATGGGTCTGGGAAAAGGAGTGGTGACACATGGAATAACCTGGCAATAGCTGCTCCTAATGAATATCTTGATCTGAATCAGACCTGGGACAGGCAAATCCTAAGACCAGCCACCCCATATCTGCCTTTTCTAAAGCAATACCAGCTCTCCAGTGCTTCCTCCTGACAGCCCAGTCCTCACCTTTGCTGAAGGACTCTCATGGTTTTGACCAGGTTGCAAAATATGTAATCAATTGTACGATACAACAACAAAACCTTTTTTTGTCTGGAAGGATTAGTGTCCAGAGAGTAAATAATGGGTTGGTCAGGACTGGAGACAAGAGTTCTTGTCTGTCCTGTCTTCCCAGGGATCAACTCCTCCATCCCCTGTGCTCAGAAATACCCATAGTGTGGGACCGGGCCATAGTCCTCGTGGTGAAATGACCTGTTTGTAACATGTCAATCACAAAACACAACAAAATTCATGATAGCAAATGCATAATAAAAATTTTTTTCCTCTTATCTAAAGAGAAAGTGTGGCTCGAAGTGGTGTTGGTCTGCAGGACACGTAAACCAGCACTGTCATGCTCTGTGTTTCACAATAATTCTGATAATCACCACCGTACCTGTTTTCCCTGAAGACATTTTGAAAAATTGCAGCTTTACAGAACAGAGCGTTAGCTCCAGGAGGTGAGCTTAGGGTGTATGGAAAGGCACTGCCAGGACTGATCACCCAGCAGGGACCGTTCCTTCTGCTCTGGAGGGGTCCACTTTCTCCTTGGCCTCTGGGGAGAGCCCCACTGCCATGTCCAACCCCAAATTCCCCAGACCAAACACCAAAATGGTCTTCCCTTCGCATCCCTGACGGGTCTTGTGGAAATACTGGCCCTTGAACTTCTCGATATCTGTAAGGAGAAGAGATAGAAGGAGTGTCCAGGGCTCCAGGAACCTTGAACTGCAATATTCAGCACAACTTTGAGTACAAACTAAAATCCCAGGGTGCTGGGACCCAGACTTTGGTGGTGGTGACATGGCAGATTATATATATTGGGTCAGGAGACAGAGGAAAGGTGGGTGAAGCCAGGGCTGAGCTCAGGGGTCCGTTTCATTGCTTCCTTCAGGACCACTGCGTTACAGAGCTGCCTTTGCCCGAGCTCAGACGGTTCACGAGAAACACATCCATCCTTGAAAAAAAATGAGCTATGAGAAGTGAATGAACACCATAAATGTAAGTTTTCAGGAAAGCATATAAATGGCCTGTAAGAACTATTGAAACATTGTCTTGCTGCTGAGACAGCAGAAATGGGAGCTGCTGTTTGCTAAGTATTGCAAAAGAGCCACGTTATTTTTTGGCAGACATTTAAAGACTGGCTAGAGGAGGGGAGCCGGGAACATGTGCTCCTCCCCGACAGCTCTCCTGTAAAATGCAGCATCACGCAGTGATGGGACCAGCTCAGAAACACGTTGCTCCTCACCGCCCTCCTCTCCCCCAGATAAAGACGCCAAGCTCAGAAACCGTCTCCCAGCACCCCATTTCCCAACGCCACGCGCAGGACTCGCACAACGCTTCTGCTGCAAAATGGCAGGGATGCACATGGAAAAAAAGCTGGGATTACAAACAGCTTTTTTGCAGAAAACCCAGATGGTAACCCCTGCCCTGCCCAGTGGGTGGGATTCTGCCGGCATCTTCAACGACGGGCTGCGGCAGGGATTGAGCTGGTGAGAAAGTGGGGAAGCAGCTACAATGGTCTCTTTTTGCAGCCACCCCTTTAAGAGTTAGGTGGACTTTTCTGGAGAAGCGTGTGAGCAGCGTGGTAACCCATCTGGGGTCCATGGGTCTGCATCGTCTGCCTCCCGCACTGGCTCCCGGTAACAGCCGCCTGGTCTCCAGGAATATCGTCAGTTCTGGGCTTTACCAACGAAACCAGAAACACAAGCACAAACAGCTGTGATGTATTTCCAAAGGTGTAAGCCTCATTTTGTGAGGTGTAAGGGAGGAATAATCCAGTAGCGGTGAATCATCCGTCTCGTGCCACGCAGCGTTTGTGTCAACAGCCAAGGACAACCGCCGTAGCCTGGCTGTAGCCCTGCGGCGTTGGATGCAGCACCAAGGTGTTGGCATGGACGCTGGCTGAGCATTTAGGCTGTTCCTCTGTTTTTCCCCAGACCGTGCAGGATGGTGCCTTTCCAACCCTCACAGCGAACCTCCATTTGCTTCCAGCCAAAGGCAGGCTGAAGGCTTTGGTTTCAGCCCCTCCAGCGGGGCGTAGGCTGGGTCCAGGCACCAGCAGCCCTGGCTAGCTGTGGACAGGCCAGCCGCCTCCCCGGCTTCCCATCTTACAGCTGCTCGGCTGGTATTATTCTGGAAATAACTTCCCCATCTGGTACATATGCAGCTTGTTAACCCTGCTCCTAGACATGTGCCTCTAGCAGCACTCCATAAACAGCTTTTACCTCGGATGGACTCCAGCAGGACATATGGATGTATATGGTGAGTGACACCAACCATCACAGCATCAAAAACGGCCAGTTCTTCCTTCCCATTAGTTTCGGTGACAACAGCCCACTGGCGGGTGGTTGAGAAGTCCTGGCATTTATATTTTTTATCCTGATGACTGTAGTCTGAAAGGAAATCGTAGCAAATGCATCAATACATGGGTCCCCGCACGCTGTGCGATGCCGATGCAAAACAGGCAGAGCTGAGTGCTCCGTTGTGCTTCCCATCCTCACCTACCCTAAAATCCCCAGGCCAGCTGTAGTAATGGGTCGGCTGGGCTCGTTCCCCTTAATTGGTGGGGGATTTCTGGGAAACAAGCATTTACTGACCCCCACAGGGACGGGGAGCCTGGCCCCAGTGGCACGGTGTGTGGGGAGCAGGCACCCCCCGGCACCGATGCTGTTGCCTCCCACCATTTCAGCAAGCTCTGGGCCGTGGAAGGCAGGCTGGGCTGGCAAACTGGTCCTTGCTAGGTGGAGCAGTTTGCCTCAGCAAAGCAAAAATAATTGCCGCGGTGTTTGGTCTGCAGGACGCTGTGCAGGTTCACTTGATCTTCACCCAGCAGCTGGCCTCGGAGTTGGTATCCCCAAGGCATCCGGCAGTAGCAATGTCATGAAATGCTGGCTAAGATTCTGGCTTTTTGGCGCAAACTGGTAATGGGTGGAAGTATCATGGGTGATTACTGGTTTTGCGCCTGTAAAATAATTAATTGTTTGAATAGCAGAGGAAGGTGGAGGCTGGTGTAAAAGGCAACATGGGAGGCATGTCTCTGCTCTGCAGAGGACTACCCCATGGTGTCTTCGTTTGGAGGGATGCTGTTGGGTTTGGGGTTTTGGTCTTGGGGTGGGTTTACACACATGGGAACAGCTGCAGAAGAGAGGATTTAAAAAATAGCAGTTGGGTGTAGCTTCCCCCCTGAATGGGCGGTGCAGCCGGCATGCTCTCAGCAGCGCACAGGCCGTGACGCCCTGTCTGATAACCGTGAGGTCATTCAACCCATTTTGCAGATGTAAGCCAGCCCTTCTGACAGCCTGGCCCACATCCATTTATTGACCGCCCCAGGGGAAGAGGAGCTGCCCTGCCAGCGCCCCACAAACCCTCTTCTTTCCTTCCCTGACATCATCTCTGCTTGCTCCGTTGGTGCCCTGACACCTCCCCAGTGCATCCCACAGCTCCCAGCGCCGACAGCTGCCTCTTCTCCCCACTGCCCTTTCTTTCACATAGCCTGGTACTTTGGCTTCCAGAAGAGAAGGGCTCCCGGCACCCATCGCGTTCGGCGTGGGTCCTGCCAGCACCCTGCAGCTTGCTACACCTGAGGTTTTCTGAGTTGGACCAGAGTCGTAGAAAAGGTTAGCTTCCCACCACACGTCATTTGGACTGGAAGAAATAAGAGCAGGCAAACCCCTTCATCTCCTGGCAGGAGGAAGCGTGTTAGCAGAGCACGCGGGCAGAGGCACTGAAAAGGGAATGGCAGGCGTCCTGTGGTCTCACTTCCAGGGCTAGAGCTCACAGTAATGATATTATTTTGCCTTTACGTGGTGCCTTTCATAAAACATGGAGCATTTTGCAAAGCTACAAATCTTGGGGGTGGCCACAGAGAGGGGCGAGCCAAGGTGCAGGTGCCCATCCGAGCCGTCGCTGCGGGGCTGGTGACGCCCGGTGGGAAGCAAAGCAGCTCAGAGAAGGGTCTCTCCGAGGATGCTCTCGCCATGGCTGCAGCAGCCCTGGCTGGGCTGGGCATTTTGGTTGGCAGACATAGTTCATCTCAGCTTTCAGATGCTCACACGTTCCAGCAAAGTCCAGATGTTGTTCTGAGAGCTGATGGGACATTTATTTATATACCAGAGTATTCTTCTCGATATTTTAATCTGAATTTTTTTCACTTGGTCATCTTTCCCCACTGAAGAAAGACATGAATGTTTTTCTTTACTTGTTATGAAAGTTATTTTTTAAAAGGGCCAGTTCAGACAAGCTCATTTTAGCCAGAGCACAAGCTCTACACCAGAACTTTTCTTGAAAAACCAAACACATTGACTCCAGTTTTCCACTGGAAAAAGAGACAGTAGACAGGGAGATTTAAAGACATGTAGCAATACACCACTACTTGAACACATTTAGAGGGATAAA
>NW_009222771.1:9430-15588 GCF_000690835.1 Fulmarus glacialis | reverse complement strand
TTTCATAGCCCCAGCTGAGAAACCTCCCAAATTTACCAGGCCTGGAGATTGCACCCGGTTTACTGGTGCCATTTTTTAGGGATGTCTTGATGAATTATTTTCAGGGTAACGAGCAGGGCAGCAGCACACATTGCCCAGCGGGAGAAAGCATCCCACGCACGCACACCGCTCGATACTCCTGCATCCCTCCCCGTCCTCGCCACGTCCCTCCGGGGTCCCCTAGCAGTAAAGGGTGGCGAGGAGGAGGAGCGGGAGGAAGAGCACCCCCAGCACGGCCAGGCAGGGGAAGGCGGTGGAGGCGGCGGGGGTGACGCGCGTCTGTGTGGTCCGCAGCGTTCGGTCCCACTGGCTGAGGATGGCCTTTCTGGCCCCGCTCCACTTCCCCGGGCCCATCAGCCGAAACTGGTAGGGGCTGCAGGGGCCAAAGAAGACCTCCAGGGCCAGCCGCGGGTCCGTCAGCAGGAGCTTCAGCACGTTGGGCTTCACGCTGATGGCCGAGGCCAGCTCATCCATGTAGGTAATATAATCCGTCTGCAGCGTGGTGCTGCTCCCGTACCTTCGGGAGAGAGAAGGCAGGAAAAGAGGGGCTGCTTTTAGGTTTCCGCCTTTTTTTCCCCCCCCCACCCTCCATTTTTTTCTTTAAGCACAGTGAAGGCAGTCTGTCCTCTGCTCTCCCCCACCAAACCTGGGGAGCGGAGCTGGCTGGGGGCCACAGCTCCAGGGGACATGCATCATTGCTGCTGTTAGTGGAAGAATCTGGCTCGCAAGAAACTATTGCGTTTTGAAACTTCCTACAATGCAACCGTTTCTAAAAACAAAAGAAAACATTGCTTGGGCCAGGTTCAGCTTTCACTGGTTATATTCGTATTTTTAAAGTATTGCTTCACTATAATATCAGATACACTCAGAGAGGGGGGAGAGTAAGGCACTTCCATGGACTTCATGAAACAAAATAGTGTCACTTGAAGAATAATGATGGAAATGTTCTATTTCTGCTGGGGCCTCACCCTGATTGTGTGTGAATGAGAAATGCTTTTTCAGCCTGATAATGCTCAGTGATGGCAAACGGGCCTTTTCAGACAGGAAATCTTTCCATCACAAATTTTCCACCCAAATTTGCCTGTTTCAGGCCTCCACAGTGCCTGTATCCAGCCCACTTAGGGCTGAGACGATGTCAGGGCTCTTCTGCCAGCACAGGAGTCCCATGAGCTGAACTTACCACTTGAGCTTCTTCCCCATCTTCTCATCAATGTCATCCATCATCTCAGTGACTGGGGGGAGCGTGACCTGTCCTGAAAAGAGCAGGAAGAACATCGGCAAAGGGAAGTGATGGCCAGGAGATGCCTCCTGCAGCAGATGGGGTTTGCAGGGATCAACCGAGCCTTTGAGTGCCTCTCTTCCCTTTGGTGTCAAGAACTGGGCTTGGGTCAAGCTTAGGTGTTGGGGATCTGACACTGGCTCCCCTGTCCTTAAAGGTGTACGGTGATGCCCAAGAGGCTCTTCAGTCCCACCGCAGGGACTTCATTGATATCTGCAGTGAGCTGAAAAGTGACCTGCTCCCACAATGAAAAGCACCCCGTCACATGGAGAACCGATTATTGATATTTCTGACCAAACCCGGTTGTGTTCCGCAGCACTCGGGCACTGCCCTGATTTTCAGTTTGAGCCTGCCCATTGCTGCTGGGAAATGCTGCTTCCCATTAACCGAAAATAGACCTTCGCCCAGCACATGTCCATCCACCTACCCTGAAACACCTTGACTGCCCAGCGGCACTGAAGGTCCACTGTTGGGATGGTGGGTCCAAGGGACTGGACCAGCCCAATGACTGCCATGGTTGGCTTCTTGAGCTGAGGAGGGAGGATGCCTTTGTAGAGCGTGACCTGATTGTCCCTGCTTTTGATGATGGAATCATCCTCCATGAAAGGGTAGGAGTAGCTGTAACCAGTGGCGAAGACGACCACATCAACGTCATCCTGCACAGTCCCATCTTGGAACAAGACGGACGTCTCTCTAAATTCCTTCACATTCGGCTTCATCACCACCACGCCACAAGCGATGCGGCTTGGGAGGTCGTCATTGAACACTGGCTCCTTGCGGGAAGTTCTGCAAGGGCAAATGTGGTGGGGCTGTCACAGAGGTGGCTTCTGCTGGTGGCCCAGGATAGGCACAGTCCAGCCTTGTCCAGAATCGGCACCCCTGGGGAGTTTGGGGGTGGATGGCCCCGTGCGTACCTGTTCAGTGGCATGAGGCCGAAGTTCTCGTGCTTGAAGAACCGGTTCATGCGTCTCACATACAGCCAGTCGCTGAGCGCCCTGGGGAGGATGCTCTCCAGCCAGGTCTGGAAACGAGTGATGACCAGCATGTCCCAGGGGTAGCCGTTGTCCCAGATGCGACTCATCACCCAGGATCCACTTCGGGAACTCAGGTAGACCTGGGGGGACAGCCAGGAAGGGGTGAGCTGTCCCCATGATGGCTGTCTCACAGAGGTGGTGGCATGTGCTCAAGCATATAAGGACCACCCCCACCGTTCCCCAGTGGCTCTGGTGTAGGTCCCCGTACCTGTGACGCCACTGTGCTGAGCTCCACGGCAATGTCACAGCCGGAGTTGCCCAAGCCTATCACCAGGACCTTCTTCCCTCTGAACTTCTCCGGCTCCTTGTACTCTCGGCTGTGGAAGTAGCAGCCTTTAAACTTCTGTATTCCTGGGGAGGAGAACAGAAGGGGTCATAATTCACCCCAGGAATGAAAAGGGGAGGCTGTGCTGGCCTTGGGATCTTCCCTTCCCGCAGATGCTGCTGGAGCATCCGTCTGAGTGTTTCTCACAGTAGAAGATGTCTCCTGTACACAAAGGGATGCTGCAAACCCGTAGTTTGGGATGGGATGGGATTTGTCTCTGGCTTCATTCAATATTTAAAAAGAAATACTGTGCAAACACAGGATACCTTACGCAGTATTTCTGTACCCCAAAAGCATACTATTGTAACCCCAACATCGCCCCAAGGTCCTGGACAGCCACACTCCATCCCCTCCGCATGGCTTTACACCCTTGCGGTAGTGAATGACAGGGAAGCAGCTTTCATTTTTGAAACAGAAGACGGCAAAGGACCTGATGGGAGTTTTCCTGACCAGTTGGTGCCTCAAGCCCATGTCCTCCAAGCACCTCCAGACCCCCAGCACCAAGTATTTCTTGCCAGAAAGAAATTTTTTCCCAATAATATGCCTGTACACAGAGAAGCAAAGGCTGTTGGGTAATGCGCATGGTATTTGCATCAGAAATCATGGTAAAATGTAAAAAAAAATTTTACAAAATCCTTTTATGAAAAATCTTCTGTTAAAAGAAACAGCCTGAAATAATTTTTTTCTGGGAAAGATTAGCATTGTCCCTGCTTTGATATGGTTTGGATACTGAGCCTTTTTTTTTTTTTTAAAAAAAAAACAGGTTTTGATTTCCTGAACGGACCCCCTATCCCCAAAAATATTGCTCTCCTTTTAATGCTGAAAAGGCATTTTTTGCGGGGAAGAACATTGTGATGGAAGGTATTTGCTCGGCTGTGTCCCAGCGCAGCTTACCTGGGAACTCGTCGAGGGGGAGCTTTGGGTAGACGTGATGCCCAGAGCAAACCATAACAGCATCAAAAACCGCCTTCTCTTCCTTCCCATCTCTCTGGGTCACCACCTCCCATTGCCCCGTCGCAGAAAAGTCTGGGCGTTTTCTAACCTTGGTGACCAGGGTCTTAAAGGAAACAAAAGAAAGAGATCCATGGGTGTCCGCGGAGCGGTTTAGGGATTCAGAGGTCCCGGGGAGCCCAGGGATGTTTGCCGCTGCAATTTCATGCCGGCAGCTCTGCGGAGTGCACAAAGAGGGGACCTGGTGAGACCTGCTTTAACAAAACCAGGAGGTTTTTTCCCTGGAATATTTTCTCCCAGGATTTTCCCTGAGGCAGGGAGACCCAGACACAGAGGCAATGTCCCTCCTGTCCACGTTCCCCTGCTACTCGCTGCCCCTCTCCGCTCCAGGCTTTTTACCTTGAACCGTATGTGCCGGAGCAGGTCAAAGTGCTCGGCGTACTTGCAGATGTAGTGCTGGAGCCTGGCATTGTGCATGTAGTTGGGGTGGTCGTCGGGGAAGGGGAAGTCAGGGTAACACATCATCTCTTTGCAGGAGTTGGTGAAGACGGTGCGGTAGATGCTGGCTCTGCCTTCCTCTGCCTGGTCCTGGAGGGAGAGGAGCATGGACGTGTCCCATTATGGGGGATATGACCCCTGCCTGTCCTGGAGCCCTGCACCAACTCCTCCAGATAGCATCACCCCCTGGCCTCCACCTTCAGGCTGGAGCGAGAGAAAAATGGCAAAGCCATCAAGTGCAATGACCAAATAACCCCCTGTGAGTGTAGGAGTGTCCTAACAGGCCGGGAGGAGGGTTTGCATCACCCAAGGCACTTAGGAGCCGGTTACTTGCGCATCTGCCAGGGAAAGTGGAAACCTCAGGGGAAGGGAGCGCTGTGGAAGGACACATCCAGAAAGCTGCACATCCAGAAAGCATCGGGAGGTCAGGTGTGACACAGCTACACTCGTGCACACGGACACATGCAAAATATCACAGGAGACAAGTAACTTGGGACCTCCCAGTGCCCAGCTTCCTCCTGGTCTCCCTGTAAAGCTTCCAAAATCCCGCTGGCGCACTCGGACATCGCTCCTTTGTGCGCATGGTCTTGGCGATTGCACAAGCGAAGGCAGAAGCCCAGCAGGGTGTGTTTGCTTTGACGCAGTGGCTCGGCTGCCCATGCTTTATGCAATCGTAGGGCAGGTCTGGCCTGGGACGTGAATGGAGGTTTGTGCCTACCACCCAGCAATGCCCGTGCCAGCCAGCCAGTGTCCCGCTGACAGAAGGTCAGGACATGGGGGATCTGCCAAAATCCCCAAGACCACCATGCAGTGGGGCCTGGGCTGGCCGCAGGCCGGTTCTGCCCAAAGTGGCCAGCCCCACACATCGCCCTGTCCCCATCGGGGGGCACCTGCTATGTCTGCCCTGACACTTGGCACTTAACAGCACAAAACACAGGTAATGCATTTCCCTTTCCTGATGGCTTTGGTGCCAGGACAGAGCTGGGAAAAATGCAGCAAGGTTTCTGCGCTGGAAAATTCATATTTGGGTTGCCCAAATGATTACCAACTTCCAATAAAAGAAAAAAACCCAACAGATAAGGAGCTGAAGTGTTTTTTACTTTTCACCTCGATAGTGATATTCTGTTCCGAAATTCTCCATTATACGTATCAAAAAGTATTGCCAAACTCTCTGGAGGGATTAGCTGGAGCCCTCCCCAGAAAAGACAGAACACATGTGGTCCATGTTTTGAGATGAATCTAATGTTGCAGATCACCCAGAACAAGCTTTCTGCCCTCCCCCTCGGCCTCGGGTTTTAACTCACATGGGCTCAATTCCTTTCCCCTACGGCACCCGGAGCTGCTCCTGCAACTGCGATCACACCCCAAACTGTCCCCTTGGCCCCAGCCTGCCGGCGGGTGGGCACATGGCACAGATGGCTCTGGGTCTGACCCTCTAATTATTCATTCAGGCTCCCTTTTGGCTCCGTGGTCCATGGCCACTACGTAAAAGCATGCCGAGAGCTACCCTGAGGAGCAGTGTGTGCTCCCCAAGGTGGGGTGACCGGTGGCAGCCCCACAGGGTGACTTTTGCAGAGCCTGAAGGCTTGCATTTCGGAGCCGTCCCTGTCTGCGTGGGCTTTGAGGGGAGCGGGAGCATGTCTTCGGTGCCACCCCAAGGGGTTTGCAGCCCCTTAGCTGGGGAGAAGCTGGCGGCTTCCTCCGTCCCCAAAGGAGAGGGGTTGGCAGTTCAGAGGGGCCTTGGCTCAGCAAGCCAAGCTGTCCCCGGGGTAAGGGCCCGGGGGACCTGTACTAAACCAGCCAAGCCCTCCCGTGTGCAGCCATCAGAGCAGAGCAAGTGGGTCAAGCACATGGGGTGCAGCCTCCCAGCCCCGAGGACAGAGGTTTCCCCAGCCAGCTCTGAAACCAGGCAGCCAAAGCCACTCACCATGTAGCGCCAGAGCCCCCCGATGCCTTCGCTCTGCTCGAAGCAGATGGGCTCCAGCCCCTCGTCCAGGCAGCACTTGATGGCCGCCAGCCCGCTGACGCCTGC
>NW_009222771.1:6930-9401 GCF_000690835.1 Fulmarus glacialis | reverse complement strand
TGCTGTCCTGCCTGCGGGGAAAGGTGGCTGTGGTGGAGTGGAGACCGGCCGGGCCCGCTCGTCCAGGTGGGTCTGCAGCCCCCGGCAATGCCCCACAGGAGCAGGGCACCTCCTCCCCAGCACAACTCCCCCAGTTCCTTAAATAACCCGGGAGGGGGGCTTCTTGCTGATCCTTGCTCACCTGCTTCCCGTGCAGCCCCCAGGTACGTGCATAAAAGTTTTGGGCAGGGTGGAAGAGCTTTCCCTGGTACCCAGGTGATCTCTCGTGGAGAGGAGCGGCAGCTCAAGAGGAGCTGCCCTGAAAGAGGAAGGCTCTTTTATGCAGCGTTGCACGGGAGGGAGGGCCAGCGCCGAGGGGTTGTATCGATGAGCGACTAGCGCTGTTTGGACTTTAGCAAGCCCAGAGCTGTAACATGAGGAGGAGCTGTGGGCACAGAGCTCCTAAATTAGGAAATAAAGTGTTGGACTGAAATTGTTGCAAGATGGAACCCAGGATCACTGGCAGCAGCAGCCGCCTCCAGCCCATGGGACAAGCAGCATCTCTCATACATGTGCACACACACCCCTCTCCGAAACGGCACAGCAATGCCCGTGTTGTCAAGAAGAGCAGGTAGGACCAGGCTGCCTGACCTCACCCCATCCTTCCACCCCAGCACCGCAGTTATTCCCCTGCAGAGAGGGCAGCTGGCAGCACCGCCCCGGGGACAAGCCACCCCGGCATCGGGCAGGATCCCGTTCAAAGTGGCTGACCGCTTTCTCCCCTTCTAATAAATGGGGCGAGCATGTTTCAGAGGACATCTGCAGGAGAAGGACAAAGCGCAGGCAAGTGCGGAGGAGTCTGTTTGCAAATCCCAATCCATGTCTACACTTTTCATCTAAGTCTCATTGTGTGAGTTCATCCATCAAATCCCTGCCTCCAGACAGGAGAACCGTTCAGCTGGGAGTACGCCTGTTCGGAAGCCAACAGCATGCAGTTGCTGGAGCCTCTAAAGCTGTCTAAGCGGGGCTGTTAATTCATGCTAAATTGAAACTTCAATTCATGCTAACTTGAAACAAAATAGAACAGAGAATGCCAGGAAAAAAAAAAAAAAATGATTGAACAACCAAACCAAAAAAGAATGAAATTGCTAATTTTTCCACTATCTACCAAATTGGTTGGGCTTTCCAAGGGATCAGCTTTGGAGTCATGGTTAAGTTGACTTAATACGAATAAACTGCCAAGCTGGCTTTATGGATTCCCAGCCTAGAGGAAGAGTGGATCCTCTCCTGCAGGACATGGTGTGGAGGAGGAGGAGGAGGACGACGACTTCTATGAATTAAAGCATTTGTCAGAAAACTACACCCAGGAGGGACGCACAGTGAGAGAGCACGCCTGCTCCTAGTCCTGGCATGGGGATAGGAAAGGTCAACCCAAGGCAGAAGGAGGGGAACAAAGGTGCAGGAAGAGTCAATCATTAACCTGGAGTGACACGGCTGTCAAGCGTCTGAAAGAGGAAAAGGCCATGGACCTCTTGACTCACCATTTCCCAGCTGCCATTTTCCTCAAAAGAAAAAAAAAAAAAAAAAGAAAAGATTTTGAAGATTTTGGACGTTTTTTCCCCTTTCTAAAAAGGCAAAACAAAGGGAAGGAGAACAGCAGGTGTGGGAAGGCAAAGAAAAGGAGAAAAGTTTGGTGTTTTTCCCTGGGGGAAAAAAAAAATAAAATAAAAAGCTTCAACATTTCTAATGGCACTAGAAGTAGTTCTGCCCAACAACTGCAAACTCCTGTTTGACTTTTTATTGTATGCTACAGGAAAGTGAGTGCAGAAGAGGGCTCCTAACCTCCAAAAGAGCAAGAACAGTCAGGAAAAAGCAGTCTCACCTGCAAAAACCTGCCTTCTCCCAGCCCGAAGCTGCCTCGCAGCAGCGGCACGCCTGAGGCTGGAGGTGGCTTCCTGCCGTGCTCAGAGGGGGCTACAGCAATCCGACTGGGGACAACCTGTACTGGGGACACCGTGCAGGGACAGGAGCCATGAGAGGCTGATGGCACCGTTTGCCTTGGTGCGTGGCCTCGAGCACAGCTCGTGTGATTGCAGCTCTGTTTGTCCTGGCTGCCATCAGGGCTGCTGCACCAAGAGAGACACATGTATTCATTAACCGAGGGGGGATGGTGGGTAGGGGTCAGCGGCCACCACAGCCGGTCCCCGTGGAGCCGCTCTCAACCCTGCTCCGCTGGTAGCACTGTCGAAGCAGAGGGGGGAAAATCCTCCAATTTTGATCCCTTTGCTGCACGCAAAGACTCCCTGAGGCAGCAGCCGGGGGGATGCTCGGCACACACCCTGGCTGCAAGGCTGGGCAGCGGCTTGACCACATGCTGCACTGCTCCTGCTTCAGCCGGACCGGGCCCTGCGGCGCTGCATGCGCCACAACACCCGCAGCAAGAGTCAAACGCTTCCCCAAGTCGCGTTTCAGTCCAAATAGCCGAAGGGGAA
>NW_009222771.1:4429-6870 GCF_000690835.1 Fulmarus glacialis | reverse complement strand
CAGCCGGGCGTCACACCGGCCAGAAGCAGCCTTCAGCCTCGGGGAGGGCGCATCCCCGGGACTCCTCTGATCTCCGCTGGAGCACACAACCCGGCGCGATCGCAGAGCAGCAGCTGGGCTCCCGGCTCCGTTGGCAGCCAGGGATGAACCGAACTTGCCGGAGGTGCCGCTGGCCCGGCTGGGGAGCAGCGGGGGGCCCCCCGGGGCCCCCCCCCCCCCCGGGGGCCGGGGGTCGTGGGGCCAGAGATCGTCCTCTCCTCCCGCATCCCTCCGGCTCCGCTCAGCTCTTTGATGTGGAGCTACATTGTTCAACCATCTTTGAAGCGTGAAATGAGAAACACCCCGGGCGGGAGGCTGGGCAGAGCCCTCCCGAGCAGCCAGCAGCGCTGCAGCAGCCACGGCTGGTGGGGGGACAATAAATCCACAGCTGGAGCTACATAAAGCGAGGCAGTAAACAAGAGCATTCACCTCGCATTTGCTCTGCACTAATTGCGTCGGAGCGCTCCCCAGGCCAGCCCTTGTTTTTCTTGAACGCGGCTAAGGATACATTTTTCATTTGCTTTTCCACACCCTTCTTCCCCATTTTTGTTTGCGAGAAAAATCCTTCCAGGAAAGGGCTCCAGGACCGTTCCCATTAGGTTCGGGGCTGATGGATGGAGCGTCCCAGGGGAGGCTAATGCCTTGCCATGGGGGAGCAAATGTAACAGCGTCTCTTTGCTCTCCTTAACCCTCTGCCAGCCCTGAAAGTTGGTTTTGCCGTTCCCTAGGGAGCTGTTCTGATCCACAGCCTTTCAGCAGGGATGGGAGCTCCGAGGGTATCGCTCGCCCTCAGCTTCACAGCTCGCCACAGTCACCTTCCCAGACAAAGGACAAACCAACCAAAAAACTCACCGTGCCTGCCATGAAATCTTTTTTAGGTACAGCAGTTGCAACACAATAACACGTCTCACTGCATCTATCTCAAAGACATCTCTCCTCTAACCCCTTCCCCACTACACTACACCTTGGAGCTTGGTGTTCTGGAGACCTCCAATCCATCTCCATGCCTTCTCTGGGATTCATCCTTAGAGAGAGCCTCTCTCCGTCCTCCCTCATTTTTTCTCCTGCCCATGTGCTATTTTCTAGAGATGCTGTCTGGATGCAGGCAGGATCCTTGGAGCACCAGGTGAAACCTCATGGGAAGCCACAGCCACCCTTGTTGCAGCATAAGCTGCTCAAAGATACCTGGCTCTCAGGATCTCTCACAGGATCGTCCTTTTCTTGGGCAATCACCTGGCATGAAGGCACCCAAGTGTTTACCTGGCTTGTGCTCTGTTCCAAGCCTTACACAACCTGGCGGGCGGGAGCAAAGGCCATGTGTATCAAGGACATGTGTATCAAATGCCTTCACCTCATCCCCAGCGAAGCGCTGCTCCGGCCAATGATGCACAGCCCTTGCCACGCTCGCAGTGATTGCTGCAGCTCGCCTGTGGTCATAGGTGCTACGGACAAGGACAATCCATGGGGTCTGCTCCCAAACGTGGGCATTATCCCAAGGGTTACTCTACGCTTAAGGAAACCCCTTCCTCCTGGCTGCTTCTCCTACCCCTGCCCTGCCAGTATTTTGTTAGGGACCTCCCCAGGGAAAGGGCTGTCCTCCACCACAAACGTGCAAGCCTTGCTTGGAGCCCCAGGTCTTGGTGAGGTCCCAGGCTGGGATTACAAGGTTTGAGCTGTTTTTTGGCACACCCCCACTGGAGAAGGAACAAACGCAGCCTTTGTTCAGTGAACAGGACACCAGCGGCTCAAGTCTTAGCACAAAACTGCTTGGGGTGCTTTGTGACCACACCTGCCTGGAACAGGTTTTAACAATCACATAATTCCTGCTAATTAACCATGCTTTCCCTTTTGTCCTCAGGAGAGAGGTACCCAGCAGAAGGCATCTGGTTTAACCACCCTGGAGCAGGAAGGCAGTGACTACCCCCCAGAACAAACCTCCACAGGCACATGCCTTCCAGCCCCTGTGACATGGATGAGTTGAGTTGTAAGCTGCCATCCACTGCGTTTTGCTCAGGTGCCTCATGGAAAGGCAAGGATCCCCTCCTTGCTTCAGTGGAGAAATCTACCAGGGGTTTAGGACGTTCAGTGGGATGAAGGCTGCAAAAGAAGGAAGACTAATCAAGCCCAGCACCTCCAGTGCTGCATTTCCACATGGGCTGCTCTTGTCCCATCTCCTCCAGTGGAGATCACAAGACCCAGGGTGCAGGTTGGTGCAAACCCAAAGTTTGCAAGCCCTCCCCATGACGCTGTTATTGCTGAGGGCTGGCAGTGCGAGGTGGTACTCAGGAGCCAGAGGAGATGAACTCTTGCAAGCTGGACATAGAATCATAGAATCATTAAGGAAAAGACCTCTAAGATCATCGAGTCCAACCATCAACCCAACACCACCATGCCCACTAAAC
>NW_009222771.1:0-4025 GCF_000690835.1 Fulmarus glacialis | reverse complement strand
TCGAGGTGCAGCCTCACCAGGGCCGAGTACAGGGGCACGATCACCTCCCTGCTCCTGGGAGGTGATCTTTAATTACCAGCATCTTCAATGCTAGCCTGGCTGCTTCCTCCAAGGCAGAGCAGGAACAAAATGTCCAGCGAGGTCCTCATGCTTGGCTCTCCCAGGGCACAGCACAAGCTCCCTTTTCTCTTCGCAGGCCACCACTGCTCCCCAGCAACAGGGAGACAAGTTGCCTCGTTATGTTTTCAGGGCTGCTAATTGCCAGTTACAAGAAACCCACCTGAAGACGACAGTGTCCCTTCTCCTCTCTGAAAGGCTGCTCCAGCCCTGAGGACGTGCGCAGGGGATGGTCTCTGGGTGCGGCAGCCCGACTCCACAGCACCCGCCTGAACTGCAGGCGGGGGAATTTTACTAATTTCTCCTCCCTGTGCACAAATTTCTTGCGGACATGGTCATTCGTGAGGGATGCCGAGGCAGAAGTCATGCAAATCCTCCTAGAAGCATCCAGCTTGCAGCAGCCCATCCGCAAGGTGGGAAGGAGAGCAGAGGGGTGCAGGTGGGATTGCATCCCAGTTCCCCCCAGCCTGGGGACAGACCAAGTGCCAAGGTCCCGGCTCACCGTCGGAAGGCTAGAGGGATGTTCCCCACACCGAGAGCTCCTGACCCAGCCGGTGAAAAGGCTTCGCAGCCTCGAGAGCTGCTTGGAGCAGGAGGCAGGGAACTCCCTTAAAAACTAACCCACAAGTCTTAATCTGGGCCAGGCAGGTAATTAGGGCTTTGTTTGTAGATGATTTTGAACTAGAAGGGAGGACAGAGCCTCAAACCGTGGAAAACAGCTCTTGAGAGAGACGCCTCGCTGCCTCGAGCAAGGCTGCCCAAGCCCCAGCTTCGGGGGTCAAGCTGTTAAAGAGGAGTATCAGCTTTCTTTATAATGGAGATTTCTAGCCTTTATGCCTATTGTATGGAAAAAAAAAAAAAAAAAGGTAAATTTGACCCTCCTACACCTTAAAGAAAATCCTGAAGTTCATCTCTAGCTCCCTCCTATGACTCCTGTACACAGGCTGCTATAAACCTGGCTTGGATAAAGCTTTACTAAGCAGTATCCTACTGTCACTATGGGAATATTATAGCTCCCAGTCATATACTGGAGTTACTTAACACACATATACAGCAAAATGTGTAAACAGGCATTGGCATCATACACACGATCCAGTTTGTGTGATTTCTGTGCCAGGCAACCTGGGAGAAACACTGAATCAACAGGTAAAATCCTGCTGCCTTTTTCATTCGAAGTCCCATCTCTCCCACAAAAGCCCACCTTGCATCCCGGTTTTCACATCCACACTCGCATTCCAGCTGGGGCTGCCCTTTTGGGATGCTAAATCACTGCTGCCCCAGGGAAGGCAGCCTGAAGGAGCTGCCCCAGCCTGATCTGTTAACCTCTATGTTATTTGCCCTGCAGATTGCTTTCTCCAAGCTTATTTGGTTGCGTACCCCGTGACTCTGTGAGCTGTTTTATGTATTTATATATTTTATAAATTCCCCATATCACACATTCAAAAGCAATATCCCTGCTGCCAAGATGTCTTTATGCTCATGTTATTTACTCTGCTCACCTTTGCACCCACAAGCCGTCTATGTCCCCATGCCCCATTCCCAGACAGCCCTAGTGATCAGACCGGTTTTGAAGTGAAAGCACCGAATTCCTCATGGTACAAAGCGATAGGCGAACGGCTTCGACCAGCAAAGCCCAGAAATGGGTGCGACACAGCCCCCTTGTTCTTCAGGACCTGCACTTTAATGCTACATACTTCTGCCCTCTTTCTCCATCACACATCTACCGAGTCGGAGCTGGCAGCTTTCGGGTAGAGAGGACTCTTGGCTGTCATATCTCCCGACGTGCCTCCCCGCAAGCAGACCTCTGCTCCATGCAGTCATAAGCTGCTTGCAGCCTAGGAGGCTGGAGAAAAACATCTCTGCATGGCAAAACGTCACTGGGCCTGTTCCCCTGTGGCTTGCTGCTCCAAGAGCTCCCCTGTATCGAGACGGATGAGCAATTCAGTTGGCTAAGCCCATCCCAAGCCCCAGATCGGTGGGACTGATTTCCCTTCCATGCCGATGCCCTTTCCCATTGTCTTCTTGCCATTGCTCTGCCTGTTGCGCAAAGTTTGCAGAAATAACCTCAGAACAGTTTCTGGCCTTTTGCTGTAGGGGTATTGCTAAATCGTATTATTCTTGCTGTCATGCTAGAAAAAAATTATCCACTTCTGTACAACCATTAACCATAATTAGTGCTCGGTTGCACAGACAATCTGGAATGGAGGGATCTGATCTTTTGCTACCAGTCAATAAATCTCTCCAAGTGCACGGGGAGCAGACAGCAAAGTGAGCAATCACTCATTTCTGCTCCTGTAACTACTTCTAAATGCCCCAGCAAACAAACTTGCAAAGAATATTTTTCCCATTTTTTTGTACCAGCTCCTGCATCAGTTCCTGTGTGCAGCCAACCAGCCTGGGAGACTGAGAGCCAGGCACTTAGGAAGCCCTGACAGATGCAGCCCTAAGATATTTGGGTATTTGGGCCAGAAAAGCCCCCAGACTCAGAGCAGGCTGCTCCTGGCCCAAACCCTGCCTGCTGGGCTGTGTAACACCACGCCTGGGACCCAGTGTGTGCTGAGACTCATCGGGCTGCTGCAGCATCTTCTGCTCCTGGGGCTGCCCCTTCCTGGCAGACCCTTTATAATCTGGTTCCTCAGCATCTGGCCAACAAAAAAAAAAAAAAAAAAAAAGTCCAAAATCCCTATCTAAAGCCTCTCATGACATTACAAGACATTGCTTACGCTGCTTGCTTCGAGCACTTGGATCTCCCGTGGAGCCTGCTGCTCCCAGCCAGGCAGGCAGCATCATGCATGTTGGCTACATGACAGCACTATCTCCTCCTGAAAGGTGACGGGGCTGTCCTCTGCAGGGGTTTTAAGGAACTGAGGGAAGACCTTGCCTCTAGGGATAAATACATTTGCATTAAAATATTAGTTAACTTACCTGTTGGACTTTTAAGTCTGCCTCTGGTCTCTGAAAGAGCCTGGAGCCCTCCACAAGCAGTGCAGCAGTTGCCCTTCATGACTTGCTCTTCCCATATTGCCTCTGCCTGGGTCAGTCCAGGCACACGCAATGGGACAGCAGGGTCTGCTGGTTGCTTTCCAGGCTCTTTGCTGGGTCTACAGGCATTCAGGCTCAGCCAGGGCAGCCCTGGAGCACACACAGCCCACCCTAGCAGGAGCCTTCAAGGTACCATCCAGCCTGAATTTAGTCAAAATCCTAGCTCACTTCCCCTGGCTTGGGGAGGCATCCTATCTACTGAAAGAAGAAAAAACCCAAACCCATTAGGGAGGATGTCAAAACTGGACCTTCCCTACTCAATACAGACAAAGCCTTGGGAAAACGCTTAGGAAGAGGGTGAGTGCCTGAGCCTGAGCTTAAATAGGACTCCTGAGTCCACGGCAGTGGGTGTGTGGGTGGGGGTCCCAGGTGAGGCTTGGGGCAATTAAAGCCCATTAGTGCCCTCAAGGCCCCAACACTCGGGCTGATGAGGTCAATTCCTCCCTTGGGCTTCGTCATGCAGGTTAAACAGCGGGTGAGAAGCATTTTGGTGAAATTAATCCAGCTCCTGTCCAAACTGGCCCAGATGCAGCAAGAGATGCTTACGGCAGGAAGGGTTAACAGCCCCAGACTGGTTTCAGTGTGGATGTGGCCAGCTCTGCGCCCCCAGCTCCAGGCTCACAGGGCGCAGCGATCCAGAGCACATCCAGGCTCCCCGGTGCCCACAGCCATGATGTTGAGTGAGCCCAGAGCTGTGGGGTCCAGACTATGGGGAAACCTGGCAGCTCTGCCCCAAATCCCACCCCACGCACAACCCGGGCACCAAGCACAGGTGGGTGGAAAGTGTACGGAGTGTACACCCGCCTTTCCCCTCCTTCCTTCACCCGCAGGCACCGAGCACCCCGTTAGTGCCACGGTCAGGGTAC
>NW_009222770.1:13744-16432 GCF_000690835.1 Fulmarus glacialis | reverse complement strand
ACCTTCATAGGTCTTTCTTTATTGATTAATGTGATGTTTACCTGATATCATATGTGTTGCAAAACCACAAACATTCTGTATTATATATATGTTTTCTTTTTCCCCCCTCATTTGGAAAACCTGTATTGAAATTGACAACAGTAATTTTTCTCCATTGTTTGGTTTCCCATGAACATTGTGTGACACGGTGGTAGTTTGATTTAGATTTTTTATGTCCAGCTTACGTTAGTGGAAGACACATAGTAATCCTTTCAGTTAAACCTATTAAATCTATTCCATGTGCTTGAGAGGGTTGACCAAAAAAAAAAATCTATTTTCATTCGAGTGGATGAGGAAAAGAATGAAACATTTAGAAAGGGAAAAGAAAACGCATGTAGGAATGGTAAAGTTTATTACCCAAAAGGATTGATTGAAGCTCCTATACAGGGAAGTAAAAGAGAGTGTATTTAATGAAAAATCATCCATCAGAACTTTTAATGCAAAACTAAGTTTTCAGGAAACAGACACTTTGTATACAGTGTCTGAATTTCCCAAACAGAACTTTTTTGGAAGTTATAATAGTGCATCTCTGATAAGATCCAAGTTCCATGTTATTTACTTTAGTCATCTCTTGTAACAAAGTTCATGAGCAGTTACATAGCAAGCAGCCCTCAGTGATACTGAATGTGATCTCCTGCTTTCTTCTAGCCATTTCTGCTCTCTAGTGCAGCCATTCATAGGGAGCGGACATGCTCATACGTGGGCTAGAAGAGAAGACCTATCAGGTAAAAGCCAAACACAGTTTAAAGTCTCCACACTTAGGATTATTGGTAAGACCTGCCCTATGTTGCTGAGTGTCCAAGTTTTAGTAGCCTTTCGTGAAGAAGTTATTTGAAAGTACAGTGGCTTTCTTTCTTTGTGCTGTGGTGCATAGGTACATAGACTAATTCTGACCCCCAGAGGAAACAGCAAGCAGTGGGCAGAAAAGGCTTCTGTCCAAATACCCAAACACACATCAGGGGGATCTGCAGTGTGAGCTATTTGGTATCCGCCATGGGGGGCAAGGGCTGGTGCTATGGTGCTGCAAAAAGCAGTCTTTCTATGGAGACTGAAACTAGTCCTTTTACTTTGCCCTGCTTCTGCAGCCTGATCATATAAACAACTACCGAGAGTGCAGTAGCTTAGTCACCTCTGCATAATGACAGATCCTTCAAGGCAGAAAAGAGAGAAATCAATATTCCTGACTCATCTTTTCAAAAGTGCTGGAGCAAATGGTCTTACTAATAAAGAGAAACAACAAATGATGAAACAAGGATGGCTGTGAATCAGAACCTGATCAGCCTGGAAAATGTAAGTACACAATTAGGTAGCCAAAATGAAATAATTCACTCAGTTGCCACTTCCATATTGAAACTGAATGCACCATATCACAACCATGGATATGTCTGTTATTGATTTCTCAGAGAGCCTAGAGGAATGGAGAAAATGGTAAACAATCAGTGCATCTGCTCTTTTCAGTATGGATCCTCAGCTCTGTTAAGCCTCCTAATACAAGATGGCCTTAAAAACAATTTCAGTGGCAAGTGAGGATTCTCTCTGCCTAAGTGCAAGATTTCTCTATGGCTTGATTGTGCCTTCAGTACAGATCAACATCTCAGGCTTTGGTAAATATCTGTCTCTGCACTGATGAATCTTGCCTGTCAAAACTGCACTAAGCACCCAATAGTAAGCAGAAGGATAAAAGTTAAAGTACTCTTGGCCTGGGCGCTCTGTGAAGCTATATCAATATGGTTAAAAGACAGCCTTGTATCTTCTCGGTGTGAATGGATATGAAATTGATCCGACTCAAGATCTGGACCAACGCCTGAATATGACTATCTGAAATTATAAATTACTTTGCCACTAGCAGTACAAGGCAAAACTTTCAAGATTTGGGTGGGTCAAATGCCAGTTCTGTCAGTGAAGTTTTCTTGAATATCTCTCTGTGTCTCAATCATATTGCTTCCATTTTCCCAATCTGTGCCCATCCTTGTGCACTTACTTTTCAATCATAACCAGTCGCAACACTGAAGCAGAGCCTCATTTCAGGCACATTCAGCCTGTGTAAGACTATATGCATTACAATGAACCCTTTCCTTTCACATGACATGGGCATTAGCAGCCAAACATCTTTTTCCCTTTTTTTTCTGCATGACTTTTTAATGATGAAAAACCAAACAAGAGAAGGACTTTTTCTGGGGTGAAGAATGGGAGAAATCAGCTAGAGCTTAGGCTGATAAAAATTGATTTTTACCTCTCTGAATTGCTCCCCAATGAGAATATCTTTGTAGCTTATCCTCAGTATTACTGGTGGCACCAGTACAGTGAATAATGTCCTGCTTAGTGGCAGCTCATGCTGAAACCACAATTTTAAAGGGAAGGAAATGAAGGGAAAATACTGGCTTACACATCTGCCTCTCTAATTACTAATCATAAAATGATTGTAGGTGATCACCCCTTTAGCTCTATGTGTGTATATGTGTATGTGATTATGTAATAAGGTGTCTACTCTTCTTTTCCATAAACTAATCATACCTTCAGTAACACAGTTATACTTCATCTCTGAATTTTTAATGGCTTAACCCCCCCCCCATATTTAGCTTTTCATTTTACTGACCTTGAACCACTACCTTAGTTAACCTCCAACAGTCCAAACTGAGATGAAATGTA
>NW_009222770.1:0-13664 GCF_000690835.1 Fulmarus glacialis | reverse complement strand
GAGCGAAAAAAAAAAGGGAGAGAAGATGAAAAAGTTTAAAGGGCGGTAACAAAAAAAAAGCCATTAGTATGAAAGGAACTGCATAGAACAGACAGAGGAAAATAAAAGGGACAGAAACTACAGTTAGGACAAAAACCAGACATAAATTATTCTGCTGTTTACACATACCTCCTTATAAATCTTCTTTTGCTGTAATGGTTTCCATCTGTGGAAGACTTTCTTAGAATCACTGCAAGTATAATGGTTACTGGCATGCTTTGAATATATTATTGCTGTTTTGGGGTGTAAATGAAGTTTCATCCTTTGAAGTTCATTAGAAACAGGAAGATCAGATCTGTTCAGGCAGATTATCATGACTCATTGACTATGCTGATACCTACTTTTGAAAATCTGATATGCTATTTTTATGATGGCATGTTTGGAAATTTAATGAGAAATTATTTCTATTTCTCTTTTTCTGTGGGTCTCAGGTAAGACTATATGTAGTTATCTCCTAGATAACTATCTTTGAATTTAAAAATAAACTTCAGACCCACAATCCTTCATACATTTTTACACAAATCAAAAGACTCCATTTTTCGTTTATTTTGACCATGATTTTTCACAGCTAATTTACCACTCTACTTGAATCACAGGAGTCTGGTATAATTTGCCTTGAACACTTCTGGCTCTTGGTAGCTCTTGAGAACTAGTCACATTGCACTTCTGGCACAAAAGCCTTGAAACACCTGAAGGACAGATAAGGGGAAGTTTACCAAATGTTTCGGATCTTTTGGAAGCTTGGATTTGGATTTGATTTCCAGAAATGTGCAAAGGCTCAGAGAAAAGTCTATTGTTTTTTCTAAACCTCTGACTTTCTGTAGAAAGAATGATCAAATTATATGAGCGTAACCTCAAAATACTTCACGCCTTTTTGGTAGTTCTAAAGACAAGCACTATTCATGGTAAAGTGTCATGCCAGAAATAGATAACAAATAAACAAATTCACTCCATAGTTCCTTATCTAGAGAGTTCTTCACTGTTCCATGGAGAATGGAAATGGATGTTGTCCTGGTAATAGGTCTCTTTCTTTTCAAGGAGCAAGAATGACATTGCCAACCACTATTTCTTACTGTTTGTTCAGAAATGTAAACAATTCATTTCTGTCATTTCCTTAATTGGACAGATAGTCCAGTATTATTATATTTCTGCTACATCTGAAAAATATAAAGAAAGAGTTTTTTAAGTAAGTGACGTGAATACAAGAAACAAATCTTAATACTGCGGAACCCACAAAGCCACCATAGTTAACATTCAAGGCTTGATTAATTTCTCTTCTGTGGAGTAAAAATTTTGTATTTTTAGGTATTCTTGGTTTTGGGAAGCTGCAATGTAAGGAAAGTAATAATCACAAAGCCAGCTTTTAATTAATGCTTTTGGGAATAATCAAGACAACTATGTAAACATTTGACCATTCCACGTCTTGTTTCATAGATAGCCAGACACTAACAAGGGATTTATTTTTCCTTTAAATGCAATCTAGTGTAGGGCTGGCTTGTGCTTCCATTGTCTGTGCTTCCATAAACCAATGTAAACCATAGATTATGCCATGTGACTGCACTTCACTCTGCTTCGGGCCATTTAAGACTCTCTTATAAATATGAAAGAAAAGGTGTGATATACATCATATAAATTAGATTAGTAAACAAAACAGAGGCTAAGCTGGAAATATCAGGTGAGCAGGATTCTTCCTGAATCATCTTTACATCCTCATATTAGATAACTTTATTTACAGTAATTTTATTCCCTGTTAATTGTATTTGTATCATAGTTCCCTGGCCCAAAGAAATTCAAGAAACTGTGTTTTAAAACAACACAGATTTTAAATTCAACCACATTCTTTTAGTAGTATACTTAAAACTAGCTTGAGTTGGATTCTGTCAAAGCTTTGGATCACTCAGCATTCTTAACTTTGTCATTTTGCTTATAGTATGTTCTCACTGCTGAAATTAGATGAACTGAAAAACATGCTTGGGTTGAAAAAATATGATACTTATAATGTTATCTAAAATATTACTGTTTACTACACTGCAACAATGTCTTCCTTTAATTAAAAGGCATAACATAAGGCAAAATTCCTTTCTACAGGAGCTTGGGAGTTAGCCAGCAGAGCTAGCTTCATACTTTTATGATGAATATCTAAAAAGCATTTCATGCAGAGAGAAAATAATTATGGTTCTACCTAAAACCATAATCAGAAAAAGAAGATATGATTTAAAATGCCTAAAACCACATTGACTCAAACACATGTTTACCTGCCAGATCAGAGCAATTTAAAGTCTCTCATGTAATAATGTCTGTTTTATTGTCTATGGAATATTTTAATAAAACATGAAATGAAATTAAATAGAATCATCTCCCATAATATCTTCCTATCGTATGGTAACATACCTACCTGTTTACTACTGTCTAATCAGTAACTGAAACTTGTACTGCACTTTTATGGTGCTTCCCTGCTGGGTCTATTGCCCACTTAGGAGTGTAAAATCATGTTATGTTTTTTATTGCTCTCAGCCATCCTAGCTCCCTTTTCTCTGGTAGGCTGTTTTGCACAGTATCACATGGTATCAGATTAAGCCTCTGTAGAACAAACTCTTATTCTCTCTTTTAGCACCTCTTCATCGTCTGATGTAAGCCACTTTGTACAAGTTCTTACTCTTCTTTATAGTGTTTTTCTGTATACTGCACAAATCCTTTGGCTACCCAAACTCTTTGAAAGAAGGCAACAAACTTGCCATGGAGCAAAGCAAATTCTGTGCTTCAGGGGTAGTACTCTGGTATCAGTCTTTCCAAGGCAAGTCCATGGCCTTGGGGTTGACTTTGCCTAAGACTTCTAGATTCCAGGCTGCATAGAAGAAAGAGAAAACACCTTCCAAGTTATCAGTGTACAAAATACTCCTTAAGTTTCCACAACAACAGCCTTGCTTTCAGTCACTGTACAGATGCTACAAAATTGAACACAGGGAAGTATTAAAGACATTTAACTTCAAAACACTCCCATTTTTCATTAAATTTTATCAGCTTCAAAGAATATGCTGGGACTGCTTGATTTAGTGAAATCTTACAATATTGTGATTAAAAGGTACATTTTTAAGTTTGTGAAAACAGTACAATAGCTTCATTTCTGTTCAATGTTGTGTGTGTACTGTTCACGTATTATTTCATGTTTCTGTGGCTCAGTTCCACAGCTGTAAAATATTCCTTTCCGTGATGATTATAAGTTCTTTAAGAACTAAATTGCCTTACTAGGTCTTTGTAACCAAAGGACACAGGAATTTAAAAAAGAGGTTTTCAGCTGGAAACTCATAATGGCTGAAGCTTCAGCAACACTTTGAATCACTATAGCTACAGCCTCATATTTTCTTTTTCTGTGTCTTTGGGGTTTTTCCTCCTAACTTGGACTTTTTCATAGTTGTATCCTTGCACAATTTTCTTCTATTTGACAGAAGACAAGCAACTGAATAACACAAGCACATACAATTCCTCCTTGTTTTCAGACTGTAGGTGATAGCATACACAGACTAAATTTCATTCCGTAAAAGCTGAGCAAAAACCATCCGTCCGACATTGTGTAATCTAACTTCTATGAGAGTAGAATTTAAGGTATTCTAAAACTTGAGGTCTTAACTCGTGTTTCAATCTATTACTCTAAGCCTAAAACAGGGAACAAGGTTTTGATCAGCCTGTTTTTCTATCAGAAGAGTAATCCTGATCAATATCAGCACAGAAAATGTCACTGCAAAATTAAAAATAAGAAGTGAAAATGAACTTTTTGAGGATTTTTTCCATTCTTTGATAAATAATGCCTATTATTTTCAAAGTCTAACTGTTGCAAATAGGAAATACGTGTGATTAATATTGGCAAAACAAGAAAAAACGTGTTAGTTGACTTTACAAGAAAGAATATTATGTCCTGCACAAATTTCTACAAAGAGGTCAGGTAAAAATTATCTTTGTTAGCAAACTGACTCTGTAATTTTTTTCTTCTATTGATAGCAGAATGTAAGAATGTGAAAAATCATCTGTATATGAGAACAGATCACCTACAAGCATAAATTTTAAATTAAGCAACAATAAAGTTTCTCCACATAAACTTGGAATCTGTACCTATTCCCACTGCAGTGATTGGTAAAACTTCCATTTATCACCATATTAACAGGTTTTGGCCCTTAAGCCTCATGTCTTAGTTGCGGATGTAGCAGCCAGTTACTTCCTAGGGCACTAGTAGAAACAGTAGGAAGAATTCTTTCTGTTGACAGAAAGATGTTATTTAATTGGTAACTCTCCTTGACACAGAACAGATTCTGCTGAGTAAAAAGCAGCTTCCCATTTTCAACACTGTAAGCTGAAAATCAAACATCTACAATGAAGGTAAAAGAGAAAGGAAGAGGAGAGTCTCCTGTCTGTTAAGCATGAACTGCATAGGCCAGGTTAAAAAACTCAAACAGTGTAGGAAAGAACGACCGATCATTGCCCTTGTTGAAGGTAAGAATAGTTTTGATAAAATCATCTGTGTTCAGTTTTGGGCCCCTCACTACAAGAAGGACATTGAGGTGCTGGAGCGTGTCCAGAGAAGGGCAACGAAGCTGGTGAAGGGTCTGGAGAACAAGTCTTATGAGGAGCGTCTGAGGGAACTGGGGCTGTTTAGCCTGGAGAAGAGGAGGCTGAGGGGAGACCTCATTGCGCTCTACAACTACCTGAAAGGAGGTTGTAGCGAGGTGGGGGTTGGTCTCTTCTGCCAAGTAACAAGCGATAGGACAAGAGGAAATGGCCTCAAGTTGCGCCAAGGGAGGTTTAGACTGGACATTAGGAAAAACTTCTTTACTGAAAGAGTGGTCAGGCCTTGGAACAGGCTGCTCAGGGAAGTGGTGGAGTCACCATCCCTGGAAGTATTTAAAAGACGTGTAGATGAGGCGCTTAGGGACATGGTTTAGTGGCCATGGTGGTGTTGGGTTAACGGTTGGACTTGATGATCTTAGAGGTCTTTTCCAACCTTAATGATTCTATGATTCTATGATTCTATGATTCTATCTGTAATTTGGACACAGCTGATGGTTTTTCTTCAGGGTCTTGACTCATCTTTCAGTATGCGAGTATGGAATAGGAGAAAATGAAGGTGTCAGAAACTTTTTCCTTTTTTCCTTTTTCCTTTTTCTCTTTAGACTCATATAAAAATGTATCTGTGCTTTCATTCATGCAGGCTTTTAGCAATATGAGCCAGTTGTCCGGGTGTTAGAACCAAATATCAAGAGGAGCTGTGCCAACGAAAGTTGCTTGCATTCATTAGAGAAAAGCAAAGTTGAGAAGTGGTGAAGGAGGCTTGTGTAAAGACCTTTTTTTTAATCTGCCTTTCTGAGCTGATCTGAGTTTTCTTTATTTAAGGATTTACCCTGGATCAGGCCATAGGTACATGTGCATGTACATATGTACCCATACCCATGCATGTACCAGTACCCATACATGTATATGTATACATATACTTACTTACATGTGTTCAGTTGAATGATCATGACGTCTCTTGATTGTGCTGACTCTGAAGAACAGATGGAATAAGCATTGGCCAGTTGAAGTTCCTGTCATAATCAGCTTATATAAGCAATGATCAAATGCTCATAAACCCCCCTGCAGCAGATGTCAAAATTATGTGAAAGAAAGTGCTGAGTCTACTTAATTCTTGTAAATGAAGTGAAAACATTTGTTACTGTTGTTTAGACTTTTTTTGGTGAGACTTTACATGTTTTGCATATTTTAGGTTGAAGTCTATTTGGCTCTAAGTTTATACTATATTGTCCTTTAGCCAAATTTTCAATAATTTTAAATTAGTCACACCAATGACAATATATTGATCAGAAGTATCAAATGTCGGTTTCTTGAATCAAAACCACAAAACACGTATTGGCTTATGAATGTTGAAACGTTCACTGAAATCAGTATAAGTTCATATATTGTTTGATAAAAAGGAAGCCAGATTCAAAACAAATGCAAAACAGTTTAACAATCAAGTGTGTGTAACAGCTAGTATTAGCATAATCTATTAATCACTTCAGCACTTCAAAATTCCGACCAAGTTGGTATGCTGGGTATATTTTTCCAATATAAAGCTGTGTTTAATTCATTTATTCTGCATGTGAACCATGTTTATTTTGTTTTATTCTTCTCCAATCCTGAAACATTTGTACAAAGTCTATCTTCATCTGTATTCTAGCATTATTTCCTCTGATGTTCTTCAGCAAGATTAGCAGCCCTATTATAGAATGCATTGATTTTTTTTTTTCCCAAAAATGATATTTTATAATACTAACAACATATGCTTCATGCTGCTTAGTGGCATAGCCAGCTATTTAAAATGATGCATAGTGTGGGACAAGCTTTCCTTTAAACAAAGGATAACTGTGCACTGAATCTGCTGGCCTTCTGTTATGCAGCAAACCCTTGCATATCAGAATTTGTATTACCCAAGATAGTCAGACTGCTTTTCACAAGGTGCTCTTTTTTTTTTTTTTTTTGTATGATATGTAAATACAAATTTCATGGGAAACAGATAATAAACCTCCACCCTCTTTATCTTTTAAGATAACCATGTACAAAACATAATGGAAGTTTTCATAGCTGCACCTGATGATTGCTCTAAAAATAAAAGTGTGTGTGTGAAGTTCCAACATGTGAATCAGTCTTTTTATTTTCTAGTCTTTTTTTTTTTTTGCTATCTGCAGTGAGTCTGGGGTTGATAATGGCACAAAACATATAATCTGCATTTTGTGTTTTGTTTTTTTTTTTTTGTTTTGTTTTGTTTTCTAATAGCTCCTGTTTCATTCAAGAAAAGCTTTCTTAGCAGATCATTTGATTGATAGTTTCAGGCTTTTTGTGCACTTTACATTGTCTGTAACACCTGTAAACACTCTGGACATAGCTGGCAGGTGTAAACTAACACCTGTTGTTAACTAATTCCTTCAGGATGAAAAGCATTGCTTTCTGTATCCTGTAATAGTACCAAGTTAACTGTAAAGTGTGGAAATTCTTTGTTTGGGACTTCAACAGAAATTAGTTCAGTAATTTCCAAAGCAGGAGGAGGGAGGAAAACTTCCATTTCATTATATTCAGAACAATTATGACTAGTTCACTGTAAAGCTTTTGCAGCTACTGGTTTCCAAACTGGGATTTGAAATTAGAAAGGTGAGTCATCTGTCTGATGTGTGCTGATAATTTGGGGAACAACAACTTTGCCAACAACTGTATCATCACTGCCAAAAGACAGCAATCTCCTATTGTACTTTAGGCCGCCAAAAAATGTAATTAAAAAAAAAAAAAGAAAAAAAGGGGGGTCCTTTGTACCCCAAAGTCTTGAATCTTTTGCAACCACTTACAGAGGTGAATCCCATTTGAAAAAAATCAACACCATCACATCAAAAGAAAAATGCATTGACTAGCACTTTACTTCATTGCTCTTTACAGCTTCCTGAGAAGGGGAAGTGGAGAGGGAGGTGCTGATCTCTAATCCCTGGGAACCATCGATAGGATGCATGTGAATCGTTCAAAGCTGCAGTCAGGGGAGGTTTAGTCTGGACATCAGAAAGCTTTTCTTTACCAAGAGGATGTCAAAACATTGGAACAGGCTTCCTAGAGAGGTGGTCGATGCCCCAAGCCTGTCAGTGTTTAAGAGGCATTTGGACAATGCCCTTAATAACATGCTTAAACTTTCGGTTAGCCCTGAAGTGGTCAGGCAGTTGGACTAGAAGATCGTTGTAGGTCCCTTCCAACCAAAATATTCTATTCTATTCTATACTTTGAAGAAAAAATGCAAAGCCATGGTGAATGAGACCTATAGATCTGAATAATGTGATTTTTAATCTTCTAAATCTTAGGAACAAGTTGCAAATTAATAAATAAAAGGAAAGGAAAACCAGGAAAAAGATAATTAGAACTATGAAATTAATAATAATATTTCGTGAACAGGATAAGCCAAGTAACACTGACTGTAGGTTCAGCTGTCACTTGAACATGGCAAGGCTTCAGGAAGAATTTTCAGCAAGAGCATGGAAATAAAAATCAATGAGCCAGATAAAGCAAGCCCATAAATGATTTTAAAAGGAAGTAGGAACTTTTAAAAATTAGTCATGAGGTAAATAGGGAGTTAGCAAAAGTTGTTGAATGCCAAAAACAGTAACAAAAGACTCTTTCTACTGTGATTAAACGCAAGAATTTTGGTATAGGCATCCAGGATTAATTCTGAAATCTGTCACAGTGGCATGGAACAAAATTTTTAAATGTAGCATCTTAATTGAGTCTGTTGGAACTATTCAAAGTGTAAAATCTATGAGGAAAAATCCTTCTCTAGAGCATGTCCCCAAATCACCTTACAAACTGAACTGGTTACTGTCTAGAGGTGCATGAGACACATTACGGGATGAAGGGAAGAACCCTTTGGGATTGCGCAAGGTTTATTATCACAGTGTAGGGGAAGGACCAGAGGTGGAGAAAGGAAGGGATGAGGGTGGTTTTGGGATGAAAAAGCATGGGAAAGTAGAGAGGAAAAGGAATAAAAGGGTTTGGAGGTGTGTGAACAAGGATTGGTCAGTGTGCTTGTGGGGCCATGTCCTGCACCTGATCAGCAAGGTCTGTCTTTCTCACTGATCTCCTTTTCTGACTGTTTCCTGAGTGAGGAGCTCTGTACTCTGTGTGTGTTTGTGGAGGCTCAGTGCCAGACATGGGTGTGGGACCACAGGTCACAGGGGTGTGCACCAGGGTGCCAGCAACTGGAGAGAGTGGGGTGTCTGCATGTTGTCTGGGTGCATATGTCAGTGTGTGCAATTGATAGCAAACATCAATCTGGACTAGTGGCAAGTAGGATAAGGGGTTTGGGAGCCACGTATTGGAGTGGTCCTAGGCTGGATGTTGTCAAGATCAGAGTGCCTGAGAGTCAGCCGCTGCAGAGGCCATAGGTCTAAGCCAGCTACTGCAGAGACCCATGTGCATGTATTTGTGGGTGAGTACGGTATGCGAGTGTGTGTGTGCGCGTGGCAACAAGGACAACGGGGGCAAGCTACTATATAAACTTCTGTCTAAAACTATGTACTGAATGGATCCATATTTTATGTATGTATACCTGTATATATGTGTGTATATATATACACAAATACAAATATACATGTATATATGCATAGATGCATGTATGTATATTTGTGTGCATGTGTATAAATATACACACTCAGAATCAGAATTACGAATAGTTGACATTGGAAAAGATCTCTGGAGGTCATCTCGTTCAACCCCCCTGCTCAAACAGGGTAACCTAGAGCAGGTTGCCCACGACCATGTTCAGATGGCTTTTGAAGATCTCCACGGATGGAGGCTCCACAGCCTTCCTGGGCAACCTGTGCCGGTGCTTGGTCACCCCCACAGTGAAAAGTGTTTCCTGATGTTCAGAGAGAATCTCCTATGTTTCAATCTGTGCTTATTGCCTCTGGTCCTGTCACTGGGCACCACTGAAAAGAGCCTGGCTTTGTCTTCCTTACACATTCCCTTCAGATACTTGTACACATTGATGAGATCTCCCGAGACTTCTATTTTCTGGGCTGAACACCCTACCTCTCTCAGCCTTTCCTCATACATGAGATACTCCAATCCCTTAATCATTTTCGTGGCCCTTCGCTGTCTCTTTCCAGTAACTCCATATCTCTTTTGTGCTGGGATCTGGATGTAGTACTCCAGGTGTAGCCTCACTAGTGCTGAACAAAGGGGAAGGAAATACCTCCCTCTGCCTGCTGGCAATACTTTGTCTAATGCAGCCCAAGTTACCATTAGCCTTCTTTGTGGCAAGGGCACATTGCTGCCTCATGATCCATTCAGCAGCAAGCCTACATTTCCCCTAGTCTTCCTTTTGTTGCTTATGTACTTATAGAGGCCCTTCTTGTTGCCTTTGACATCCCTTGCCAAATTCAACTCCAGGTGGGCTTTGGATTTCTGAACTGTGTCTCTGCATGCTCGGACAGTGTCATTACACTCCTCCCAGGTTACCAGTCCCTCCTTCTACCTTCTGTAATACTTGCTTTTTGTGTTTGAGTTTTGCCAGGAGCTCCTTGTTCATCCATGCATTTTTGCCTGACTTCCTGGGATGGACCACTCTTGAGTTTGCAGCAGCTTTCTTGGACCTCTATTCCCTCCAGGCCTTATCCTGTGGGACTCTTTCAGGCAGACTCCTGAAGAGGCCAAAGCCTGCACTCCTGAAGTTCAGGCTTGTGAGCTTGTATTTTGCTTGCTCCTACCTCTCAGGATCCTTAATTCCACCATCTCATGGTTACTGCAACCAAGGCTGTCTTTGACCTTCAGAATCTTTACAAGTCCTTCCTTGTTTGTGCATATGATGACTAGCAGAGCACCGCTCCTTGTGTATTCTTCTATCGCTTGTGTCAGAAAGATGTCATTGATGTTCTCTTGGGACCCCATGGGCTGCTTATGTCCAGCTGTGCTGTCCCTCTAGCAGATATTGGGGTGGTTCAAGTCCCCCATACAGACCAGAGCCTGTGAATGTGAGGTGTCTTCCAGCTGTCTGAAGAAGGTCTTATCTACTTGTTCTTCCTGATCAGGTGGCCTATAGCAGACACACACACACTATAATGTCACACGTACTGGTCTGCTCTTTAATCCTTACCCATAAGCTCTCATTGGCTCATCATCCATCCCCAGGCAGAGCTCCAGCTGCTCTGTCATAAAGGGCAACTCCCCCTCCTCATCTTCCTGGCTTGTCCTTCCTAAAGAGCCTGTATCTCTCCTTTGCAGCACTCCAGTTATGCAAGCCATCCCAGCAAGATCCCAGCAAGTTGCAGCAAGCAGCCCTGCAACTCCACACAGTTCTCTAATTCCTTCTGTTTATTCCCCGTGCTGCAATTATTGGTTCTGTATATGGGCACTTCAGAGAGCAGCATGCTAATTTCCCACATTTCCCAGGTGTCTTGTAGGCTTGTCCTTGCTTACATGCAAATGCTTGGGGTGGCTCTGTTTAAGACCTGTTTTGTTGATTTTATCATACTTTTCTGTCATGTCAGTCCAGGCCCTTTGCTCATCAGCTCTGTCCATCATTGCCTCACAAGGCTGCTGGTAGCTGTCTCCCTCCCCTGTCACATATACACTCCATATCCATACATATACATATGTACATATATATATGGATACGTAACTATACACATACATATAGACACACACACACACACACTATACATATATGTGTAAGTGTGAATATATGTATTTTCCATTAATGAGCTTTCATCCTGATCAGCCAAAGAGGGGATCAGGTTGTTAGTTCTATTCATGTTTATGAGTTTGTTTTCTTTCTGTGTTGACTACAGTGACTAGCCATATATATATAACACATATATAGATCTATGTAGGTATATACATACACATTCAAAGTGTAATGTATGAGTGTGCTTATTAGGGTTACATACTCAGCTTTGCTACTGGCTGGACTTGCAAACATGAAGTTGCAGCAGAGTTGCAGCTATCAGGCTACCAGGTTTGGCAACACCTAAAAACCAACCAAACAAATGAATAAACAGGATTTAAGAAAAATTGGAGATTTTAGACTTTTTTTATCATCTGACAGTGAATGCCAGTCTGTTCCAGCACAATGGGACTTGTGCTCTTGAAAACCCACCTTCCTGCTTTTCATTTGTTCACAGATTAGGACAGTGTCTGGTCAGCAATATTCAGAACTTCTCAGTTCTGGCTCATGATTGTGCTTCCAAACTCACTCAAAATAACGAAATTTGTAAAGAATTTTTGCCTAGGCAAAAATAAGGAAGTCTTTTCTTTGCTGACTAACCAGGTTTTTAGATAAACTAGCCCTGCAAAATTTGGCTGTAGTATAAATATCTTCTTCAGCCTCCTGGTTGAGTCTGCGAAAAGGCAGTCTTCTCCCACTGAAGCAGGTAGTGGGTTTGGGATTAGAATTTGGGAACTGGACTGTTGACAACCATTAAAATAAAAAGCTGTCAGATTACATGAGATGCATTCACATGTGGTCAGTATTAGTCTGGAATTCATTGAATTTTACTTCAAAGGATCAGAACTCTGAGTCATTCAGGTCTCAAGCATAAGATATTAACATTTTAAATTATTTTACCTACATAATGATTTGTGTACCTGAGACAAGGAACTGAAACATGAGTTTTATTGAATTTCAATTCCAGAATGTGAGCTTTTCCCTCTTTGGTCTGTATAACTCTGTGTGAACTTAATACTGAAATCTCCTTCCTGACTATGACTTGGCTTCCTTGATTAGTCATCCCTAGTGTGTTATCAAAAGTCACTCAGGCTGTTGTCATTGACTTATTGGTATAAGAGGGGTTTAAAGAATGGAAAACATCAAAACCTTTGCTTAAAGAAAACAAACCACACAAAAGCCGATGGTAAACAGGAGAGAGAAGACAGCTTAGAAGTCATTGTACAAAGCTCGCCAACTGAAGTAGCAATAAGCTTATAGTCAGGATATTCTAGCTTTTAATTTCAAATGTGAAATAATTACATTCTCCGAGAAGAGGGCTACCATCATTACATGCTGACTGGTAAGATCTGGAATCCGTAGTTTCTTGGTAGAGAAACTTCATAGTTTGTTTATTTTATGGGATTATCAGTCTCATGGTGGTGGTGGTGGTGGTGGTGATGGTGGTGTCCACTATTCACAAAGAGCCATCTTCACCAGAAAGTAAATAGTGACTCTGGAGAGAAGAAAGCTATAGAAAATAGTTTTTTCTAAATTGTTCTTAAAGATGTAAAACTACTAGTTTTCAAATTAATGTAAAAATTCTTTGCCTTCTTTTCCAACATTTTGGCATTTCTACACTGTTATTCATCTAACATTGGGACATCACATTACCCTATTAGCAGAGAGCAGGGGGGATTTGTCATTTCTTCACCACATGACAAGTGTAGGCAAGTGACAGCAGATGGTAGACTCAGGATATTCCGATCAGGTATTTGGGCCTTCTGTGAAACTTCTTCTATTGTATTTACTTGCAATCCGCTCAAAGGTAAAATGTTAACAGCCTGGGGAAGGAAAAAAAGTTTTTTTCCGCATTTATCAGAAGTGAAGAGAATGTCATCACTATAGTATCATCACATCTATCTACTGCCCAAAGGAAGGATATGCTCAATGAGGAAAACTTTGATTAGTAACATAATGTATATTTCTACAATTTATTCCTTCATAAAGTCTTAAGGGACTTAATATGTTTTCCAAATTAGATTATTTGCCCATTAGATCGCTTTTTCCTTTTTCACTGAAATTAAAGCTCTCTGAGACATGGACAACCATATCAAGACTATACAGCAACTTTAAGAAGGAAGTGGGGAATGCCATACCTATTTCTCTTGGAAATTTCAATTGCTGTTCCCCCAAGCAGTGCAACAGGAAATGTCAGAGACAATAGTGATACCTCTCTAGGACCCTCGGAGTAGACTTTATCTTTTCTGGGTTCCATTAAGCATTTAACTGAAACCTTTTTCTATATTAAAACCACCTGCATTCTCCTAGAGAAGCTGGCGGCTCATGGTTTAGACAGGTACACTCTTCGCTCAGTAGAAAACTGGCTGAACAGTCGTGCCCAGAGAGTTGTGGTCAACAGAGTTAA
>NW_009222769.1:0-2034 GCF_000690835.1 Fulmarus glacialis | reverse complement strand
CTGGTATTTGTACTCGGCATTGCCATCATGTCCATACCTCAGGAGCCACCTCTTGGAAACTATTACTAATTACACTCTTTACCTTTTTTCCTCGGAGAACCAATCTATGGGGGAGACGGGGGGGAAACTTTCCCCTGCTCTTTCACCTTCCCTTTCTCCTTCAGGCTATTTACAACAGCTCTTGAGAATTTTGAATATCCCTGGGATGTTCAAACAAGCCTGTTCCTATTGCTATGTCTCCTGAATGTGGTTCAGGTCTTGTTTAGGGTTAAACAACTATTTAAGAATAACATCCAGACATCTACCCCCACAACAGGCATTGCGGCTACTCAAGCCTCTGCGACAGGCACTGCATTTACTCCAACCCCAGCGACAGTCACTGCAGCTGAACCAGAGAACCAACCCATGCCAGTATCAGTCACCCCTATACAGAAGAAGAAATGCCCAAGAAAATCAGCTCGTTTAGTAAGGGATGAAGATGAACCAGGACCATCACAACAAGAGGAGGAGGAAGAGGCAGAACCTATAAATGAGATGGTAACCACCCAATCCCTATCCCTGAGTGAGTTGCAAGATATGCAAAAAGATTTCAGTTGTCATCCAGGCGACCACATTATCACCTGGCTGCTCCAATGCTGGGATAACGGGGCCAGTAGCCTGGAATTAAAGGGTAGGGAAGCCAAGCTAAAGGGTAGGATCCCTTTCTAGGGAAGCGGGCATTCACAAAGTGATTGGACAAGGGGCACAAGGCTTCAGCCTCTGGAGGCGACTCCTGTCATATGTGAAGGAAAGGTATCCCTTCAAGGAAGATGTTGTATGCCACCCAGGCAAGTGGGCCACTGTGGAGAGAGGTGTCCAGTACCTGAGGGAATTAGCTGTGCTGGAGGTGATTTATGATGACTTGAACAACAAGCAGTTATCCAAAGATCCAGATGAAGTCAAGTGCACATGACCCGTGTGGCAGAAGTTTGCACAGAATGCACCATCGTCATATGCCAACTCATTGGCAGTAATGACCTGGAAAGTCGGAGAGGAATAAACGGTGGATGAATTGGCTGCCCAACTCCAGCAATACAAAGAAAGTCTCTCTTCCTCCCTACAAGCCTGCGTCTTGGCTGTGGAAAAACTGTCCAAATAATTGTCTTGGGAGTTCCAGCAACTCAAAGAACATATGTCCTACTCCCCACCTGTATGGACCAGTATCTCAGCTATTAGGAGTAAGCGTCCCTCTGCTCAGGAAAGAGGATATAGTGGGTACACACCACGGGCCACCCTGTGGTTTTACCTGCGTGACCACAGAAAGGACATAAGGAAGTTGGATGGAAAAATCTACCTCAACCCTAGAGGCAAGGGTACGTGAGTTGCAAGGAAAAACAGTCACGAAACGGGTTCTCCCAGGAAAATTGCTGCTCCGGTTTCCAGTGAGCAGTTCCCCAGACAGAGTAGAAGGGCTGATTTTACTTCTGATCTTAATAAAGGGACTTTTGATTTGCATCTACAAGACGTGAGTAACAAATACTATGACCAGGACTAGAGGGGCCCTGCCTCTGGCCAGGTGGAGGAAAGGGACAACCGAGTTTACTGGACTGTGTGGATTGGATGGCCTGGCACATCAGACCCACAGGAGCATAAGGCTCTAGTACACACCAGTGCACAGTGTACCCTGATGCCATCAAGCTATAAAGGGGCAGAACCCATCTGTATTTCTGGAGTGACAGGGGGATCCCAAGAGCTAACTGTACTGGAGGCCGAAGCGAGCCTAACCGGGAATGAGTGGCAGAAGCACCCCATTGTGACTGGCCCAGAGGCTCCGTGCATCCTTGGCATAGACTGCCTCAGGAGGGGGTATTTCAAGGACCCAAAAGGGTACTGGTGGGCTTTTGGTATAGCTACCCTGGACTACCCCGGAGATGCCTCAGGAGGGGGTATTTCAAGGACCCAGAAGGGTACTGGTGGGCTTTTGGTATAGCTACCCTGGAGATGGAAGAAATTAAACAGTTGTCCGCTTTGCCTGGTCTCTCAGAGGACCCTTCT
>NW_009222768.1:1660-4855 GCF_000690835.1 Fulmarus glacialis | reverse complement strand
CCCCCAGCCTCTCTCCCCCCATCAGGGACGTTGTGCCGTGGGGATAGGGGTGGCTTCACCTCTGGTTCCTCTGGCATGGCCGGAGCTGCCTCACACTGTGGCCAAACGGACGAGCTCTCCTCTAAATCCCCACCTCCCGGAGTCAGGGGATCCAGCCCCCATCACCTCCCAGTTGCAAACACACATTTTTTGGGACACCTGGCAAGCGTCCAGCAGCACCGGGACCAGCTTTGTGACTCTCCACCCAGGCGGCCAAGCCATCCCAGCGGTGACTTCCCCGCAGAGATTTCAGAACAAGACAGCACCTGACATGCGTGGCTCGGTCCGGGCAGATTTGGCCACTTCTTTCCGGGCACAAAGGGCACCCACGCTCTTCATCAGCCCGGGCCCCTCAACACTGGAGGGCTGGGAAAGGCGTAAGGTGTAATTTTCCCTTCCCTCCCCTCCAACTTTGCCCCAAGGCGGGCTCCATGGGGACCCAAGCACACCCATGGCAGCCCTTCTCCCCCTTGCTCAGGCCCCCCATTTCCACCCCGTTTCTCCCCTGGGTACGGATGGGGGGCAGGGGCTCAGCGACCCGCACGCCTTGGCCCCAAACCGCCCTCCAAAAGCAAGCGGAAGAGCCGGCTGCCACAAATGTCTTTTCCTGGGCGCTAATTACTGATTGCGGAGAATAATAAATATTTCAGCAGGGATTTGCACGCAAGCTCTGAGGTAATGGCAATGGGAGGAAGGATGGGTCTCATGTGCCCCACTCTACTACCGCCTCTCCCACATGGACCTGGGCAAGTCCTTCTGCTTCTTCGAGGAAGGAGAAGTATTTCTTCTCTGCTGGATACTCTTCAGGACATGGCAAATCTCAGGAAAGCCCCTCCCGAGGGCTGTGCTCTCAGGATGCTCCATGCTGGAGATGTCCTCCCGGGGTGGGAGCCGCAGCCAGGAGGAGTTCAGCCCTGGGGTACCTTGAGAAAGTCAGAACAGGGTAAATGTGATGCTCACCGTATTGTGCTGGGCAAGAATTAACAAAGGTGGTTAATCATGGACCAGTCTGCAGAGCCTTCTTGCTTGTGCTGCCGTCACTTATCTTGCAGAGAAAGAGCAGCTTTGGGCAGAAATGGGTGGAAATGGACGGACACGACCGAAGCAGTAAGCCCAGACCTGGGTCCGACCTTGCTGCTGTCCCCCTGCCCAGCCGTGGGCACCTCCTGCGCCCGAGCTGTGTTTTGCCAGCTGAGACGTGTCCCCTCCCCGGAGACACCGAGAGCACCCGAGAGGCTGTGGGGAGAGGGGCTCCTCCGTATAGAGGAGCCAAATATGTGCTCCCTTGTCTCCATCAACCCAAGGATGCTGGAAATGAGAAAATCCGGCCTCAGAGCGAGCCGGGTCCTGCCTGTGGCTTTGCATTTTGCAAAACCGCTTGCGCAGAAGAAGGATCCTCAGCAAATGCTCCCCGCGATGCAGCCACACCGGAGCAGTGCAGGGGGATGCTCCAGGCACACCGTGAAACAAAAATCCCAGCGATCAGCAATGCTGAGCAACGGCATCTGAGCGCGACACGGTGCGCCCTGAGCACCAGACCCGAACTAACACGGGCAAAACGTGCTCTTTACCTGGCCTCGAACAAGTCTCACCACCTCTGATCTGCACGTTTCCCCATCTGTGAAATGAGGGTAATGACACCTGTCTCTGCAAGGCCCAGAACCACATGGATTAATTAACTGTTGTTCAAGAGGGCTTGGGAGGTGACAAACACACCACGCTCTTAATTAGTCGGGTAGCCCTTCCAATTACCCAACAACCTGGGCTGAGATTTTTTCCAGAGCTGCCTTAGAGGATCCGGTTTCCCCTTTCCCAGGGAAATTAGCAGGAATTAGGCACCCAAATCCCGAACGCAGCTTTGCGGGGCTCGGTGGCAGTCGCCGGGATGCGGGGCAGCACGGGACGAGATGTCCTCCCCCTTGGGGCCACCCTCCAGTCCCCCACGTCCCCCCCGGAGGCGGCTGCATTTCAGGAGCAGACAATCAGCACCCGCATTTTTGCAGAGCTCTGCTGAGCTGAAGAAGCAGGGAATGATTTCAAGCACCTTCTTTTCAGGGGACCTTGCGGAGTCACGGCTTTTCCCAAGCGCTGGGCACCCGCTTCCCCATCGGGTCTCCTCCCAGACCTGAAACATTGGCTAAAAACAAAATAGGGATACTCAATAATTCATGTGTGCACCCCACATCTGCAGCACGTGCATCCCACAGTGCTGGCCTCACCGTGTCCTGTGAACTCAATGCTCTCAAAAGAGGCGGCATTAAGCCTAGAATTTTATCAGGTGATTTAGGAATTTGTCCCCGGAATAGGGCTACAGGAAAATACTGCACTGGTGAGAGAGTGGTGAGAAGGAAGGAGCTGTTTAATCAAATTAAAATGACTATTTCGGGGTGGGTCCGGGGCTGTTTGGCCACACGGGGCTTCATCAATGGGGCTGTGGGGAAACAAAGCCGAGAGGGGAAACAAAGGCCCCATCCCCGTCCCCATCCCCTCCCGCCATGGCCGGGCCCGCAAACACCCCGACCGGGGCCATCACCCATCTGTGTCCCAGCGGGTTTCCCAGTTTGTTTGGCTTACCGGGATAACACCCGGGCAGCACCGCTCGGTGAGATGCCAACCCCGGCACGGCGCAGGTTGCTCCTCCGCGCCCTGCATCGGGTTCAGCTCAGCCGCGATGGGGGGGAAGAAAAAAATCACTTCTTGTTTCCCTATTTCCAGCCCTTTTCACTTTCTGGTCTCGCTGCAGAACTGAACTGCAGGTTGGGTGAACCTGCTCCCAAACCCGCACCGGCCGCAGGCTTTAACTCGGAAAAACTGCAAAAACAAAAGTGAAAATGATCTTCCCGGACTGAAGTCCTGGGCCCAGGACTGGGCTCTGCTCGGATCCGAGCAGCCTCGCACCGCTCTGCGTCTCACCTTGCTGCACGGGCATCGCACACGCACGGATCTCTTTCTATTTAAAGTGGGGGGCACTGCCCTACAGCCCCCTCCCCGCGGGTGCAGATCTCACTGCCATGAGTTGCCAGGCTATTTCTGAAATCCCCTGGGTCCTCCCATCCTGGCAAACACACTCTGAGCACCGAACAAATCCCATTTCCCCAAATCCCAGGTTTTTTTTCCCCATTTCTCCCCGTTGCACCCAGTCATGTGCCAGTTTCC
>NW_009222768.1:0-1587 GCF_000690835.1 Fulmarus glacialis | reverse complement strand
CCCCGCCGCTCTTTAGTTTCTGGGGACCACCGCAGCACTATTTTGCTTTAAAGACCAAGTGGTCACCCCACGGGTGAACCCGGCTTGGGGAGGCTCCAGCGTGGGCTCAACGAAAGGGGAATTGCCGAAAGTTTCAGGGATCAAAGCAAGAAAGAGCAGCCCCGGTTGTTCGCAGCTCTCCGGTTACAGCCATTCACCGCCACCACAGAATAAATAACGAGGGATATTAATAACAACGAGCCTCTGCCAGGGACAGAAACCAAATTCCTCGCCAGGCTCACGGCAAAGGGGGGGGGAAGCCTGAGCACGGCCGTGGGGCTGCTGCGGGCACCCCAGTACCTCCAAACCCAGGTGGGGCTGCCTGCAGCTGGGGGGACATCGATTTTAGGCAAAAATAAAGATGCTCAGGGTCTACAAGCAACACCTGGCCTGGATGCAAGGTCCTCGGATGGAGGAGACCCTCCACCACCACAGGGTCAGGGAGCCGCGGCCGGGCTCAGCCCCAAAACACAGCGGGCAGGGTGATGCCTGCTCTTTTTGCAGGCATTTGAAAACAGGTCAGCTTCTTAAGGGTGTTTTTTTCCCCCTCTTTGCTTTCATTTTTTAATCGTCAGAAAGGGACACTGCTTTGATTGTGTTTTAGTCAGGGGAATTTGCGGGGGATTTTAAAAATCCAAATAACAATTGGCAAAAAAAAAAGCACCACGAGCCTTGCTCGGTTTGATTTGTTTCTTTTTACATCACAAATCTTCCCTGTGGAAGAAGTTTTGCACGTGTAGATATTGATACCTCCAAGTTTCACTTTTTTAAAGGTGCTTTTTTTAACAAAAACTTGCCTGAAACTTAAATGCAGCATTGGCCAGTCTAAAGTTTGGCTCCTAATTCCAGATTTCGATGCTTACTGTCAGGATGGTCGAAAGCACCTAAATCAGAGTTTCCATTAAATTTGTGCTTGGAGTTTCCACAGGAGTTTGGGGGAATTTGGTGCAATCCCATCACTGAGAGGATGCTGAGCTCTGGATTTCCTCGTATCCCATCAAAAAACCCACCATGAGATCCCAAATGCCTGACATGTCTTGGAACACCTTGCCCCTGACACAACGGGACTCTGGTTTTTGGGGTACCTACTTGGAGAGCTGATCTCGGCTCCTATTCCAGACTGACCTAAACCACTTCCAAAACAGATCACAGAAATTTAGACTAAAGCTCTCCTATTGCAGACCAAGCCCACCGTCCGCTTAAACCCCGGGGAGAGCCTCAGGGCTGCTCACCAGCTCCCGAAACCTCACCACGCCGAGCCGTGCAGGACTCACTTCCATCCTGGCCTCCCATTTCTGCAGCGGTGCTGCAATGAAAAATAAAATTTAAATATCGCGACAAAACCCAGCCGGCCCTGGGAGGCCCCGGGGATGGAGCACCCGCTGCTGGTGCCTCCAGATGGGGATCGAAGGCTCTTTTGGGGGCTTTAACCTGGCAGGGAGGCAGCAAAAGGAAAGAGCATCGTGCTTTGCCCATCGGTGCTGGATCCGGTGCGTGGCACAGCCCCGGCCGGTGCTTGCCCCCACGGTGATGCCGAACGCCTCCACG
>NW_009222767.1:0-4283 GCF_000690835.1 Fulmarus glacialis | reverse complement strand
GGCAGGGACAGAGGTGAAAGAAAAGGCTTCCACAGGGTGGGGGACCTTCCCTCTGGGACATGGGGAGCAGGAAAGGCTGTTCTTGTCCTGCACCCCCCTTTCTGTAGGAGGCTGCACGGGGAAGCGGCGTGGCGGCAGTGGTTTCGAACAGGAACAGCCTGGGGCTGGGTTTCCTCGCTCCTTTACACAGAAACAGCCTGGAGAGAGCGTGAAATGCTGGCTCTGAGGCTGGAGGAGGGCCCTGGGGCAGCCAGCTACTAAATGAGCTGTTGTGGCTCTGACCTCCTCTCTGCCACCCTTTCTGCCTGCCAGTCCCTCTTTCTCTGCACTGAGGTGCGTTTCCTGCAGTGATTTGACCTAAAACCCAGCGTTTCAGCCCAGAAGAGTGGTTGCGCAGAGCCTGGAGGGGGAAGTCAGGTGTGGGGCTGGAGGCTGCCACCCTGCCAGAGGGGCCGAGCCCACCCTGGCCTCAAGTCCGTGGGCTGCTCCACTTGGTGTTGCGAGTGTAGGGACAGGCTGTGCTCACCCCGCTCCTGGCTTGTCCTCCAATTTCGAGGCTCTTGTTTCTGAGTTTTGCCTGGTGGGCGTCCTCCCCCGCTGCTGGTAGACGTGGGTCTGTGGGCAGCAGAGCTGGTTGATGCTGGTTTCATTATTATCTACCATACAGGTGGATGCACTCTGCTGTGAGGCATCAGCTCCTATGGTATGTGTTAACGTGGTTTTTGACACTTTGGCTGTGTTTGAGGTAGAATTCTGAGAAAGCCAAGTTGTCCCTTTATCCTGTAATGCTGAACCCCGTTTCCCATGTGAGACCATCCTGGTAGTTCAGGTAAGCTGGTGCCTTTTCTCTGTGAACCAACATAGAGCGAAGCAGCGGGCAAATAAACATCAAGCAAGAATGTAGACCAGGCTGGGTAGACTGAAGCTGGTGGGTAGCAGGGATGAATTCTCCAACATCATAGAAGCTGACATGATATCTACAAACAGTGTTTATTAGGCTGAGAGAAGGTGAGTTGTAATTCAGTGTTCAGTGCTGACAGGCAAGTCAAACTAACATTCCATTTCTAAAGGCTACAGAAAAAAATATTTTACTGGTTTCTGAATAGGAATTAACTTGTTTTGATTTGATTTGATTTGATTTTGCTAAAGTAAAAATGCCCTATTTCTACTGTAAATCAACCAAAGAGCTTAGCTCAGATTTAAATGCCAATATATCTAAGACAAGTGTTTTTGGCTGTGTCTACACTGCTGCGTGCAGCTCTCAGGAGTAGATCGAGTTTGGCTGTGTCTACACTGCTGTGTGCAGCTCTCAGGAGTGGATCGAGACTATCGCTGCTGTACAGCCACAGTACTTGCCTGTCGCAGCAGCCCCTGCAACCTGCTCTCCTGCAGCCCTGTATTTTCTTGAGGAGAGGGAACTTAGATGTCCTTTTATTAAGAGGTGACTCTGTCCCTCAGGGTGCCCTTACCTCAAGAGTGAATGGCTTCAGACCTTCAGCTGTTGTATTTGCCTTCGGGGTGGCGTGGCTGAGAAGATGACTCAGTTTACTTTCTTGCAGGGGTTTCTGGGCTTTTCTGTACTTTCCTGCTGGTGTTTCAGGTGATATCTGAGCATCATCCAGGCCCCATGGTATCTATCTTCACTCCAGCACAGTGAGCTAAGGGAATGCTATTGCAGGGAAATCAAGGCACAGAAGACTGAGAAGGGTTTTGGGCTCGCTAAGATGCTGATGGCAATTAAATACCAGCGCACACTGAGTTTAGCTCTGCAGTGTGTTTGGAGTGTTTTGAGGTGCTCCCGGTAGATGGAATTACAGATTGATAAGGCAGCTCTTTCCTTAGTGTAGCCCTGTCTACAAAGGATGTATGTAAAGAGCTAAATCTTCAAAGAACTGTAGTCAGGAGATAGGCGTATAATAAAAAAAAATTCCTAAGATGAGACTTTCTGTTGGTAAGGCTCCACTTGCTCCTAAGTATTGAAGTGGCCATTTATAGAGAGGCTTCATGGGAGTATTTTCTGGAACCCACATCTTGCCACTACCGAGTGGGATTTCTCTGGGCATTTTCCGAAAGAAAGGACATAGTTCCACAGTTTTTGAAAGAAAAAAAGTATTTCCTCATGAAGCTCCAGGGCTCACAGCTTAGTGCTTCAGTCCCCAAAGAGAAAGAAGTTCCTTTCCACTGTTTGCTGGAAAGCTCCTGAATTCCAGAGAAAAATAAGTAGTAAAATTCAACCATCTCCATAATTTCCAGTGCTCCAGTGCTTTAATGTGCTGGCTTATGTGGGACCCATCCTTAGGTACCTCAGATTTCTTTGGAAATGGTGTAGGAAGCCTAAACGCTGAATTTTGGATGTTGTTGATTCCAAGTGAGGACAATCACTTGGAGTAGAGGTACTGCATTGCTTAGCAATGTGGAATAAAGCCAAAACCTGAATTCCTTGAACGCTGTACAAATAATGGCAGTGTATTTCCCAGCTAGCTTTCTGTGCTATGTAAGGCCTTATCTGTGTCCTTTCAGGTCCAGGTTATTAGCTTTTTCTTCCTGTCTCCTTATTTTTTAGCTCCTTTCAAAGACACTTGGACAAATAGCTGCCAATATGTCAATGTCCTATTCCTTGCGTCTGCCCAGGGAACCCCTCAGGGCCACCTCAGTGAAGCTTCTGCTGGGGATAATCACATTTTCCCATGAACTTCAGCTTCTGTTGTTTCATCAATTAGTAAACCAAGGACAGGGTGTGAGTACATAATGCAATGAGCCCGGATTATGGCAGATTAACAAATTCCTGCCTGTCAGCTGAGTTGCCATGTTGTTCAAAGTGTCCCTTGGATACCCCTAGAGCTTTGACACACATTAGTTTAACATGTCCTCCAGACATGATCCCTGCTCATGCCCAGGTCAGCTCTGTGGGGCACACGTATATGGGGTCAGCTCTATGGGTCTGATGTGTCTCAGATATCTCACATTCACCGTGAATGTACTATATAGTTTTACCATTTGCAAATTTCCAAACAAAAGTTAAACAACCTTCCCAAAGATGCACCTTTATGCTTTTTTTTTTTTTTTTTTTTTTTTTAACACAATACAAAACTTGTCTGACTGCATTGCTGTTTTTATTGATTTGACCCAGGAGGCACTGGGTATTAATTAGGATCATTATTTTAACTCATTTTCTTAGTTATGTGACATTTCCTTTTTTCCATTGTGGTATCGCATTTCTTGGGTTGCGTACAGGAGGATTCAGTATAGTAATACATTGCATTTTCCAGACAGTGGACTTTGATTACCTATATTGCTGTGCTGATTATCTTAAATCAGCTCAGTTCTTTCTTTAATTTAGTCACTTATATGTGTTTCCAACAGGTAATGTCCATCCTACTTGGTGAATGAATGACTAGATGGTGCAATTACAGATTGTTTCTCTTTTCCTGTATCTTGCATGTAAGGAGCAAAAGGATTGTAATAAACCTTTGCAGTATGTATAAATTGAATATAGCAAAACGGTTTTCCATCGCATGGTGGTTAACATGCAGCATGTGTCCCTGTGCTTGCTTGTTTCATGCAAGATTGCTATGCTTAATTAAATTAAAGGGTTCTTGGGGCCATGGTTTTATTTTTGCTTTACGTGCACACCCCAAGAACTTAAAACCCGTTCCCTTTTTTTCTCTTTCTCTCTTTCTTTTGGGGTGGAGTCTTCTGCATTTTTATCATATTTCCCCCATTGCTCTTCATTCCTCACCTTAGGGTTTCTCATCCTCTGAAGCATGAGGATGAGAAGGCCAAGCTCACCCGCTGCTTCTCCATGTCCCTGCAGCATTGCACAAGGCTCAGACATGGGGACAGCTCCGGGACTGCTCTCAGCTCCCAGGACAACAGCCTGTATTGCTGGAGAAGGCAGTGGGCTGACGATACAGTGCGGTATTCAGGCCTCGCCGTGATGGTGTGGTCCACGTGTGATACCGCCTCTGGGGTGGGGAGACCAAGACGAGGTCATTGCTCCTGGGCGATGCTTGTCGCTCCGCTTGCCGTGGCGCTCCCAAAACCTCCCCAAGCTCTCCTTCTTCACCCATCTGCCATGCAGTGACAGCCAGAACGGCCCCAGACGTGTGCCCCCATGCCATCGCTGCCGTGGGTTGCTGCTGCGGGGAGGCTGAGGCAGGGGGACCCACGCCGGCTGAGCAGAAGTGGCAGGTCGCGGCCCAGAGGAGAATTATTTGTGCCTGACGACGCTCCTGGACGGCTGGGCAGAAAACCCTGGGCATTAGCATGTTTTCCAGAAAGGT
>NW_009222766.1:0-8954 GCF_000690835.1 Fulmarus glacialis | reverse complement strand
TCCCTCATCCACTAGGCGGGTCACCTAATAATAATAATAGCATCATAGCTGAATCTGGAGTTCCGCAAAAACACCTGGTCATGCTCATTCTTTCCCCTTTTCTCTCCTACAGTCTTAGTTCATCCTCTCACAAGTCCTATGACCAGGTCAGGCCAGTTCTGGAAGCTGAAATATTTCAATTTCATCATTAGTATCGTGGGGTAGCTGAAATAAATGGCAGACAAAAGTTCAACGCAGGCCATGTGGAAGTTATTTCTTGGAAAATTTAAAACATTGGTTTCTTCCTTTCTGATTTGGGGGTTTTCTGAGATGCAAAACTTGAATATTTAACAGAATTTTAGAGAAACTATTGCAATTATTACGTGCTTTCTACACCAAGGACTGGAAATAAAGGTTTTAGGGATCTGAGTGGGAAAGAAGATAGTTGTTAAAATGTGAAGAACCTAAGTAAGTGAATAGGCAAGGCCAAAATATTGTAGTAGCATGATCATTTGTAGCAGGATAAAGATATTTAGCTGAACTTTTCTCCCAAAGTTCCCTTATTCAGTCTGAGTCTTTGTGATGTTACAGAAGAGAAAGTTCTTAAGAGACTAATCAATCTAACTAGCAATATTGGATTCCTGTGGCATTCAAATGAAGGGAAAATTAATGTAAACTGATCACTGTAGAATCCCTTCTTTTTCTGTAGCTATCTTTAAGAAAAGTTTTGTAAGGGGCAGCTTCCTTGCAAGCACTTTTGACTGTCTTAGAGTAGAAGTTCATAGCACACTGAATGTGGAGAGAAAAGGTCTCATGCTGCTGTAAATATGTGTGGTCTTCCATACTAGATTTCAAGATAGATTGTGTTAGAAAATTTTTAAACACTAGTCAGGCAGGAAGGTTGCTTTCTCTCCATCCTGTATGATATTCATGCAAAGTGGCAGTGCAGGCACTATTTTAAGGTTAAAACAGTAACTGTCAGATGTTGGCCAGTCCATAACTTTAATATGATATATTTTCCTAGTTGTACATTTTAATATGAGAGATTTTAAATGAGAATATAAATTCCATACCCACACCAAGCACGGCTAAGCCTGGTCTCATTACAGTGCCATAAATACAGAAACTCATACAGATATGTATCTCCTAACTTCTGAATGAGTTTTATCTACTGTTTGAAGTCACCCAACATGATCTTTTATATGCATCATACATGAAGAAAGAACAAGCCTGTCCGTCATGCAGTATCTCATGCATGATCAAAAGTTCACCTGGGATTTCCTACTGTATTCTTGTTCTGTTCTCCAAAGAGCATTCATTTTAGTTTGCCAGCCTGCTTAAACAGGAAGATGCCTACGAAGATTAAACTTCTATTTTAAAGGAATGATTCAATAAGATAAATATATAAAGCTATACGCAATTCTGAAACTTCATCATGATTCCTGTGGGGTGATAGAAACATCAGGCTCTTGTTGCTTGTTGAATGAATTTGGGCTGTATTTACCATAATACCAAAAGAGAACTCTCACACGCTATTCATGGAAGACTCAGAGTAACATAGTTCTGTTGGTATCTTATTTTAATAGCTGTGTCTATCAAAATGGCAACTACTCAGCATTTTTAATTTATTGTGTGTGACCGCTTTGTCAGTCTCTCTAACAAGGCACCTACCAAAAACATTCAACAAGGAGCAAAAATTCCATGTTTCAGTCAAAAGAAGCATGATAAAGTTTCAGGATAACACAACGATTTAACTCACATAAATGCTTAATCTAAGTAGCCTTCTCCTATGCATATGGCTTTGTTTTGTTTTGGGTTCCATTGGTCCATATGTGTGCACGCATAAAAATATATTTCCATTAACAATATTAAATATGAACCTATAATTTAACAGCCTACATTTGTTTGGGTATCTAAGTTAGATTTTAGTAGTGCTAAGCCAATTAAAAATTATATTGCTTGAAGCATTTTGCCAGGAGAATCAGTGCTCTCAATAGAACATATATTGCACCCCCTGAACTGTATACGAATTAAGAGAGACAAAGACAGGAAATGGAGATTGTGAATATCAGCATGAAGGTGCTATACATGGTACGTATATATTTGAACACTAACCTTGTTAAGGATATTGTGGACTCTCAGAATTTCTTTGTGGAAAAGATTTGTGCTTGTTCATATTTGGCTAGACCTCAAGTTACACTATATTTAATTTAATCAATCATTTTCCAACAGTAAAGACACAACGCTGTATCACTTGGAAACAAAATTAATTGACTTCAGGTCTCTATGTCAGATTTTGAGAAAAGGATCAAGAGTTCATATTTTTCCCAACTCAGCATGTCTAGGTGCATATTTCAACAGAACACTTTGGAGGGACTTTAATTTGTATAATTTGCATAATTTGCTATTTTAATTTAGAAAAACAATACAAACTAAAATAGGAGTTTATCTGGGGGTTGCATGACATAAGGCCAATTCTCAAAAAAGTCAGGGCTAATTTGCTGCAATTTGGAGAATAAAGTGGTAGGAGTTACTATGTAATAAATGCAACTGAGTGTGAGACCGCAAAACTTATTTTTAGTTTTTGTTTCAGAGTTCTGAAAATGAATCCTCATCCCCATTTAGGAGACACTCATGTAATAACATAAAGCCTCTTAGTCCTTGGGGAAGTGCCATGGACAGTGCTTCCCATTACATCAGAGACTGAGCTGTCTGTACACTGTAATCAGTACAGCCAAGAGGATGATTTGGTATATCCCTCTTCTCAGCTGTGATTCATCATTACAAGTCATTTTGCTTTCAAAGATTTTTTTTTCCCTAGTCTTACTGTCCTGAACAACCAAAAATACATGCTTTAGGAGAACAGCACTTTATCAAATTATTTCTCAATCGAGAAACCAAGACCTGTTTACCTATTTCTTTTATTATCACCATCCCAGGATCCCTTTTGGGTTGACTGGAAACCTGGGCACCTGTCTTCTTCCAGGGGCTGCATAAATGCCTCTGGAATGCCCCATAAATGCCAGGGGATGTCTAAATGCCCACAATTTTTTTAGGAAGACTAAACCAGCAGATCAGTTCAATGTTTATTTAGCTCATTGACAAGACTGAGTCTGGAAGAATAACTGCTATGATGCCTCTTGGGAGCTGTAGTTCTGAGTTATTCAAAACCACCATATAAGCCCTGCTTTTCAGCTGGATCATGTCTCCTTCAGTATCTGTATCCCATTCATGGAGATCTTTATGGTTGCTCAGGAACCTGGGTAGAACATAGTGCATATTGAAAAAACCCAGGCCATCAAATAAGTCAGTTTAAACTTTTACCCATGAACAGCTTTCAAAATTCAGTCCCTTTGTGCAGAAAACTTCACTGACCCTTTAACAGGCACATAAAAGTTTTATTTGTATGCTGCAACTTTAGTGAGGTTATACAGATAAGTTATTTTTCTATAAAGAACTTCATCATTAGAGAGAAAAAGTACGAGTAAACCATTTATTGAACTATGTGTTCATTCATGTAACTCTGCATTTGTTGGTAGAAACAAAATCTTTGATAGTTGTGATGTTTCAATGCACAGTAGCAAATATATTGATGCATCATTCAGAATTTTGGTTTGTGAAATGTTTAAAATACCTGGGTAAAAGCCTATGCCGACTACAGTACCTAGTCATGTAATCCTGGAAATTTTACCTCACCTGAATGTAGGGCTGAAATTCAGTTGCCTAAACATTTGTTTCTCTATTAGATACTTGGAGTATTCTATCTGGTTTCCAGCTGCTGCTGCAGATGGATGTGGGTTTCTTAACTTCTGTGTCATTTCTGTTGGCTCCATGAGGATACCTCTGATAAACTTCAGCATCTCTGTATAGGCGCCTGAATCATTCCTGAAATATCTAAGGGCTGTCCTTCTAAATCTAGGATAATTATGTGCTGGATTTGGCTGGGATAGAGTTAATTTTTTTCACATTAGCTAGTATGAGACTACATTTTGGATTTGTGCTGAAAACAGTGTTGATCATACAAGGATGTTTTTGTTACTGCTGAGAGTGCTTACACAGAGTCAAGGCCTTTTCTGCTTCTCACACCACCCCACCAGCGAGTAGGCTGGGGGTGCACAAGAAGCTGGGAGGGGACACAGCCGGGACAGCTGACCCCAACTGACCAATGGGGTATTCCATAGCATGTGACGTCATGCTCAGCATATAAAGCTGGGGGAAGAAGAAGGAAAGGGGGGATGTTCGGAGTGATGGTGTTTTCTTTTCCCAGGTAACCATTACACATGATGGAGCCCTGCTTTCCTGGAGATGGCTGAACACCTGCCTGCTGATGGGAAGTAGGGAATGAACTCCTTGTTTTACTTTGCTTGGGCGCTCAGCTTTTGCTTTACCTATTAAACTGTCTTTATCTCAACCCATGAGTTTTCTCACTTTTACTTTTCCGATTCTCTCCCCCATCCCACCAGTGGGGAGTGAGCGAGCGGCTGTGTGGGGCTTAGTTGCCGGCTGGGGTTAAACCACAACATCCTTTTTGTATTCAGTGGAGAGAAAAATATACTTACAGAGCGTGACTCAGGTAACTAAGTCATCTTGGACACCTATTTTATGACGCTGTGAATCATTTGGTGAAGATGCCTCTTATACTCCATTGCATATAAAGGGAGTGACATCTAACTTTTTAGACATGGTTATTAAGTGAAATGAATCTTTTCTGTACTCACAACTAAATCTATAATTTAGCATCATAGTGTAAATATATGTTGGCTTTTTTTTTTGGTCTAAAACCCACTAAAGATGAGCTTAATTTTTCAACTGATTTTAATAACTGTTGAATTAATCCTAGACTGAAAATTCTGAGAAAAGAAAATGATTTTGTAAATGAAAAAAGGAAAAAGGAAACACTGCAAGTAAAACCTATTTGTACAGAAATCCTTTGCTTTTGCAGTCCTAAATTTCATAATTCTAGAATAGAAAGAAAAACGTTTGCTTCTTCTAAAATCTTGCAGTGCCCCCATGTTTGATATTGTGCTGTCAACAAGACATCATGAAAAAATCATGGACATTGCATGTCTACATTCTAGCAACAGAAGTCTGTACAGGAAAATCAGGTCATGATCCCACAGCAGTGTGGAAGAATGAGCTCAAACTAACTAATCTAAAGCCTGCTTAGCTGTTTCTGATCTATGCTGCAATGACTTACTCAAAGAAAGGGCAAAAGAGACACTCAACTTTCATCTATAAGTACCTACATAAGGAACAGAAATCTGATAATAGACAGCTCTCCAAATCTAGCAGGCAAGGTTATAATAAGATCTAAAGATTAGAGCCTGAGGTAAGTGAAATTTGGATTATGGTTTAAGGCATGAGTGAATTAGGTACTAGAAAACTTTAGATAAAGAAAACATGAAAATTCAGGAAAACCTGGTGGCCACTGATATGCAAGAGATCAGAGCAGAGAATCACAGTGGACTTCTCAATCTTGGGCTCTCTACAGTGAGAAATTACATGATGACTGAAATAGAAAAAGTATTCAACAGGGCCATTTCTGATCCTCATAGCAGACATTGCTTTTTCTCTGTGGAACTCACTTGCTGATGATCGAAGATTTATCCCCAATGACAAGAGTTAGGAATCCAAAAAAACCCTGTATCTTTAGTATTCCTTCAAACCTCTCTGGGGGTTATAATTGTCACACTTGCTACTGTGATATATTAAAGTGATGATGTTCTCTCTCCTCAAGTTTCTTGTAGAAGAAAAGCAATTCTTATTCAAAGCTGAATAAGCCAGAATTTTAAGTGCTCATTAGACTCTGGTACACCTGGTATCTCAAGCAGCTCATGCTAGCTTGATGTAGGATCATTCTATTCAGCTGATTCCTTCCTTGCTTGCTTGCTAGTAGGAAAAGTCTTCTCCACTTTAGATTTATCCTGGTTCTGCCTCCTGCCTTTTCATTTTATATCAAGTCTTGACAGCAACTGGAACAAAATGAAACCTCTTCAGGGCCTGAGTGTCAGAAATCTTTAGCTCTTTGCATGGCCATGCACTCCAGCCCCAGTGCAGCTAGAAAAGGCCATGTGGCTTCTATGGCCTCATGAGTCCATCTGGCTTTGTTGTAGTGAGTTACACTGCTGGTCTGATAGAAAAACTTCATTAGTAGGAATGATTTGTGGGGAACATTCTGGAAATTGAGCTTTAAAATGTTTGCTGTTATGTTCACTGCTAAACTGGAAGTTCTTCATGACGGAGCAGACATGGGTTTATGGGCATACTTTGAAAAATGCCATAAAGATGCATTGCAGTGTATATGTAATTCTTTCTTAATTTGCTTCATAATATCTACTAAATTCAGGAGGTCAATGCATACTAGACCTAACTGTAGTGATATTTTTCAGATATATGTTTTTCAGGTAAAGTTGTTTTTGGACGTTACAGATAGAGATTGCACAGTCAGAGAATTTTACTAATACAGCCATCATAAAGGACAAGTGAGAAGTGACCACAAAACCCACAATGGTCTTATTTATCCAGCAGATTTATTGAGAGAAAGCACTAAGCAGCAATTTGTTAGCATCTGTGAAAGGACCTAGGCAAACTACTGAATAAAAAGTACTTTTATGCTATTATATGGACAACCACGTGTTTTTATCAACTGAATCTGAACACAGATTATTTTCCAACCTTTTGTCACTTTAAGTAGAAAAAATAAGATAAGATGAATCACAAAATCAGCCCTTTGATATTAGGGGTGAGACTACATTTTGGAAGCTATGCAAAACTGGAGTAATAACAAGTCGTCTTCATTAACACTAGGCAATAGCAGATTACCTGTCTTTATGCAGGTTAGCACGAGGTCAGTGAAGCATGTGCTTTGTTACCAAGTCTCAGTGATATTTTCTGAAAGCAAAGTGTTAATAAGGATCAAAAATCTAGTTCCATTCAAGATTAGCATGTGTGAACCTGTTTATTAATCTTTTATGTTTATACAGGTAAGTGCAAGTGCAAGGATGCACATAGATTTGCAGTATTTGCAGTGCAAGTAGAATATTGCTGTTAAAATCTCATTTTCCAGATACTTCTGAAAAAAGAACTGAAAACAGGTACTATTCTCAAGGCTTCTTATTAAAGAGATGTTATTGATCGCTGTCTATATCATTGATAAAGGTCTTGAACAGTACTGGTCCCAATATGGAGGGACACCACTTGATACGGTTTTCCATTTGGACATTGAATCATTGACTGCAACTCTTCGTATGTGGCCATCCAGCAAATTCCTTATCCATCAAATAGTTATCCATCAAATCCATCTCTCCTATTAGAGACAAGGATGTGGTGCGGGACCATGCCAAAAGCCTTATAGAAGTCCAGGTAAATGACGTCAGTTGCTCTTCCTTAGCCACCAATGCAGTCACCCCATCATAGAAGGCCACTAGATTAGTCAGTCCTGGGCATCCTGCTCTAGATGACCCTACTCTGAGCGGGAGGTTGGACTAGGCTGTCTCCAGAGATGCCATCCAAACTTAACACTTTTGTGATTCCATGATCATAATTTTGGAAAGTGACAAATTAAAAAGGAGTATTTTTTCAGTGGTGTCTCTTTTTTCAATCCAGGGGTAAAATTGTAAAAATGCCTAAACAAACATGTCATCCACGAAGTTCTTTGAGAACTGTAAATATTTTTATTGATTACTATTTGTTGTAGGCTGCAGAATATATTAGTGAAAAATACTTTCTTGTTTAAACTTTGAATGATTTGATGCAGCCTGATTAAAGAACTGAAAATATGTCACTTGCTCACATGTGGAGATAACCGAAGTTATTTGGTGAGGCTCTTTATCGGCAATGATGCTGTGAATTGGGAAAACTGAAATGTGTTCTCACCACTTGCCCAATTGATTAGCATAACCCATAAGCTGTTATGATTGTAGAAAAACAGATGTTGTAAATAAGGACAGACCAGTTTAGTGTGAAAAATCTTGCAGTCGTCGGTTTCATTAGACTTGCTCCAAAACAGTGAGTTTTCATTCTTAAATATGTAGACAACCCTTTGGATCAAGTTTTGAGGTTATAAAGAGAAACCTCAACAACTGAATTTGAGTTATGAATTTTTCCAACCAGCCACCTTATTTCACTAGTGTTCAACTTTCAAAAAGCAGTCCACTACAATTTGATGTGAACATGTTAGACATAACTGTCAAAGAATGATTGTTGTTCTCTATTTACAAGAGCTGTTATGATTATCTACTGATTATCTCAGCTAGTAAAATGGGGTGCTTTTAATCAGCACTTTGTCCAACAAAATTAAAATCCTATCCTAAGTGTTACTATTGCTTTTTCACAGTATTGGATTTCAATGTAACACATGTGTATCCAGTATAAAGCATAAACTTAGAAAATGTGAAGAGTGAATAAAATTTTAAGCTATAATTTTATTGATCATAAAAAGAAGCATTAAGAGAAGCAATATAAATGTATACAAACAGAATAGCAAAACCATGGTACTCCTTCAGCAATGTAACACACATCTTTCAAGCAGGACTTTAAAGCAGACCCTTAGCACTTTTTAAGGTGTAGTGCTACTGGGACTCATAGACCCAGATTTTTCTCTCCTAATTTTAGCTGCTTAGCTGAGGAACTTTGCTGTTCAATGAAGAGAAGAAATGACAGGTATTTCCAGAAGGTAATTCACTCAGATCTATGTTCTGAGATAGACTGAATTACTGAAGACATCTATTTCTTTTCATCATTGAGAGTGAAAGTCCTGCGTGATTAAGTAACTTAGCCATCTTAGTTGAGTAAATAAATATAAGGAATCTAATGTGCTCCCAAATTTGGCTTAGCTGTGGAGCTGAATTTTCATGGAACTAAGATTGTTCCTCAAATTCTACCAGTGAATGGTTAGAAACAAATGCAATCAGTGTGGATTTTTACCTGCATCCATCTTCGGATGACAATCTCAGTGGGTCTAGAAAAGGGAAAGA
>NW_009222765.1:3802-6375 GCF_000690835.1 Fulmarus glacialis | reverse complement strand
TCCCCACCACCGCCACGGCATCATCCCCAGCACTGCCACCGCGTCCCTGTGCTCCACATGCCGTGAGCGCGGGTTACTGGGGTTAGTGGTGAGCAGATATGTTAGAGGGGACATGCACGCTCAGCTCAGGGTGGTGAGATGTGGCTCCACACACCAATTCTGTCCCCAACCCCACCGAGGACGTGGGGCACAGCCAGACCCCCATGGGGACCTGAGCCTGGTGGGGTCACCAGCCCCAGGTGGCTCTGGGAAGCCACCACTGCCCAGGCTCACCATGAGCCCTCCAAGCCCTTTCCTTGCCGTGCCAGGATACGTCCTCCTGGCACATGGCAAACCTTCCCCCGTGGCGTGGCGACACCGTTTTAGGGTGCTGGTGAGGAAGGTCCCCACAAGGGGGGATGTGGTGGCACCGGAGAGCTTCCCCGGCTCCCCGGGGAGCTCTTACCGTCCGTGTGCACCCGCATGGCTGAGGCCGTGATGTCAGTCGTGACGTTGAAGTAGGGCAGCCACAGGTCCTGCGGGGACAAGATGGGGTGGGTGACGCCGTGGGGACGTTGGTGGGTGGGTGGGGAGCTGGTTGGACCCCCCCACCACGGGTGGGTGCAGCTCCGGGGGGCGGTCCATGCAACACACCTCGATCTGCTTGTCCTGGAAAACCTTGTTGATGCTGGCGTTGAAGGCTGAACCCGAAAACATGGAGGTGATGGGGTAGGTGAGGTCCAGGACGGTCTCGAACACTGAATTCATGCACTGGAGGAGGAGGAGGAGGAGGAAGAAAAAGGAGGAGGAGGAAGAAAAAAGAGGAGGAGGAAGAAAAAAGAGGAGGAGGAAGAAAAAAGAGGAGGAAGAGAAGCGGGAGGAGGAATAAGAAGGAGGAGAAAGAAAAAGGAAGGAAGAAGAGAAAGAAGCAGCAGAAGAAAAGGAGAGAAGGCAGAGGAGGAGGAGGAAGAAGAAAGAGGAGGAGAAAAGAAGAAGGAAGAGGAGAAGAGGCAAAGGAGGAAGAAGAAGAAGGGGAAGAAGGAGAAGGAGGAAGAAGAAGAAGGGGAAGAAGGAGAAGGAGGAAGAAGAAAAGGAGGAAGGAGATGCTTTAGAAACACCCCAGGGCTGGCCACAGGCAGGGAGGACCTTCGCCGGGGTGGGGGACGTGCCACGGCACCCACCTTGGCCCACTCGCGCGCCCGCTGCTTGGTGCGGACGGCGCTGCGCTCCTCGGCGTAGAGCGCCCCGATGAAGGCGCCGATGGAGGTGCCGCCCACCATGTCGATGGGGATCCCCGACTCCTCCATCGCCTTGATCACCCCAATGTGGGAACAACCCCTGGACGGACGGAGAAAATAGAGGAGGATGGACGAGAGCGGGATCCCCACCCTGCCGGGTCGCATCCTGCCACGGCACAGCACCCACCTGGCTCCGCCGCCCCCCAGGACGAGGGCGATGGTGTTGCCGGTGAGGATCCGCGCCAACCGGGAGAAGTCGCTGTGCCGGTCGGCGCTCTTCTCAAACACCTTCTCGTACATCTCCCGCTGCGGATGGGATGACCGATGGGTGACGATGATGACGGTTGACCACCAACGTCACCCAGGGGGGAACACACGTACCAGTTTGACGGCGGGAGAAGACGCGCCGGGGACACTTGATGTGGAGGTGGCCCGAGCACCAGCTGCGCATGTTGAGCCACTCAACGGTACGGGAAGGGCTGGGACCATCCTCGCGGTGTAGGAGGACCAACTGCTTCAGCGCACGCACCGCCGTGTTCTCCAGCATCTGCTCCAGCTGTAGAAACCATCAGTCACCCGGGCGCGGTGTTGTCCCACTACCACCTAACCCCCCATCTCACCTCTCCCAGCGCTGGTTCTTGGTCGCCCAACCCTACGATGAGGATGCAGTCGGCTTGACGGATGCAGCGCAAAGTCCACGGCGTCAGGGTACAGGCGGTTTGGTACAGGGACATGCGTACAGTCGGTTTGGTACAGGACGATGCGGTGGATGTCCTCCTGTTGCGCCAGCCAACCCGACAGGCGGTACTCCTGGATGCTGCCGAGATGGAGGGGTCAGCCGGCGGCATGGTGATGGGTCACCGGTGATGTTCCTCCCGACAGGAGTTACCTGTCCAGCGCCGAGGAGCCGAGACGGGCACGGATGATGTCGCTGGTGAGGAGCAATGTGGGACCTGGGAGAGGTGGGGACATGGTCACCGGTGTCCCATGGGGCTGTGGTCACCAGCATGCCATGGTCACCACCGTGCCACGGGGCTTTGGTCACCACCATGCTGTGGTCACCACCACGCCACGGGGCTCTGGTCATTGCCATGCCGTGGTCACCACCATGCCATGGGGCTGTGGTCACCACTATGCCATGGTCACCACCGTGCCATGGGGCTGTGGTCGTCATGCCATGGGACTGTGGTCACCACCATGCCGTGGTCACCATCATGCCATGAGGCCATAGTGGTCACCATGCCGTGGTGCCCACCACGCCACAGGACCATGGCCACCTCCATTCCACGGCCACCACCGTGCCATGGGGCTGCAACCACCATCACGCCAGGTCACTGGCGTGCCACCGGACCACGG
>NW_009222765.1:1000-3658 GCF_000690835.1 Fulmarus glacialis | reverse complement strand
CGCCGGCGCCCCCGCCACTGTTGACAGGTTGCTGGTGGGGTTGGTGGGCTCCGAGCTGGAGGCCATGCCCAAGCCAGAGCCTGCATGGACAGAGACACGGTGGCAGTGGGGGGACACCACGATGGGGTGGTGGACACCTTCCACGTGTCGCTCCGATGACGGCCACCAGCACCCCCTTGTCCCTAATCCCTTCGGGACCTACTTGCAAAGGGGCCACGGAGCTGCTGAAGGTTTCCCAAGATCTTTTGACTCAGGAGGTGGATGAGGCGGGTGACAACCTGCAGGGACGAGGACACGGATGGCCATCAGACCCGGCAGGGCTTCCCAAGCTGGAGACTCATTAACACCCCAGACTGGTGTCCCACACGCCTTTTTGGGTGCCACCACCACCACCCATCCTTGCGGACCTCAGAGAGGGACAACCCTTTAGCACATCAGCCCTCCTCCTCCAACAGCTCTAATCACGTCTTTAATTCCTTAATTTAAGCTGGTTTTAACGAGCATCGCAGCCACCGACTGGAGGAGACATGGGGACACGTTCCTTCCATGGGAAGAGGATGAGGATCTAGGGGTACCTGGGGGTATCTGCGCTTGATGTTGTTCAAGGTGCCCTCAGGCAGCTTGGCCAGCTCCGTGTCCCGGACCGCGTGGACCGTGGTGGCACGGGGCTGCCGGGTGAGGGCTTCCACCTGGAGAAGAAGACATATAGCCAAGAGGTATCGGCAAGATGTATAGGGTGTCCATCGCTCGGCCCCGACATGGCTCTCACCACGCCGATGAGGTCCCCGCGGCCGTACTCCCCGATGAGCTCCTTCTTGCCGCTGCCCTTCTGGATGACGGAGCGGAGACGGCCGTTGAGCGCGATGTAGGTGCAGTCCGACTTGTCCCCTTGCCTGGGGGACACCACCAGTGGGACCTCAGCCCCCTGCCAAGGTGGTCCTCACCAAGCTGAGGTGGGCACCCATCCATTGGTACCCACCTGTAGAGCGCCCGGCCGGCCTCCACCGCCATCCAGTCGATGGCAAAGTCCATCTGGCGCACGAAGGGTGACATACGGGCAGCCACGGTGTGGGCGACGCTCAGCACCACGCTGGGTTGCTCCCGCATGATCCTATGGGTCAACAGCAGTTGGGGGGAACACGGCGGTGGCCCCAAAAGATGCCACCACCACGCTCACCGCAGGAATTCCCTTTGGCATCAATCCTTTGCCCCAAACTTCCTCCACCGGTGCCGGGACTCACTCGTAGAAGTCCGACTTGGAGATCTTGAGGAAGGTGCAGTCACGGTTGGCCTTGATGGTGAAGATGAGGGGCTCGCCGGTGAGCACGGCCAGCTGTCCCACCATCTCACCGGGTTGCGTCAAGAAGAGGCAGACGTCCTCCGCCTTGTCAATCATCCGCTGGTACACGTGCAGGCAGCCCCACAGCACGAAGTGGAGGCTCACGTCCTGCCAAAATGGCACCCTATCAACGATGGGGGCCACCTGGGACCCCCAGCCATGAGGGGTCCCACCAGCATCCCTTGGGGTTTCTTCTGGTCCTCTTCACAGGGTGTTTTGCACCCTCCAGATGGCTCTGGCGATTATTCCCGCCTCCCACCACCCATAGGGCAAGAGTAGGAAGAGTAGCACCCCACGGAAATAGAGGGTGGGGGGAGAAAGATGCCACACCAGGTCCCTGAAACCCAGACCCACCTGGTCCCCTTGACGGGCAATGACCGTCCCGGCTTTGGCATGATGGAGCAAGACACGGTTGTTGAGGAGAGAAGGATCCTAGAGGGAAGAACGGCATCACATGAGGTGATGGGGACCATCATGAGGAGATGGGGATCACCACGAGGAGACAGAGGACTACAAGGAAGCCACAGGGACCATCACGAAGCAGTGGAGACCACCACGAGGAGATGAGAACCCACCACAAAGTGACGGGGGACCACCATGAGGAAACAGGGAACCACCGCGAGGCAAGGGAGACCACCATGAAGTGATGGAGACCACCACAAGGAGATGGGGAACCATCCCAAAGACATGGAGGACCACCCTGAGGCCACAGGGACCACCACAAAGTGATGGGGACCCACCACAAAGTGATGGGGACCCACCATGAAGCAACAGGGACCACTATAAAGCAATGGGGACCAACACGAACTGCTGAGGGACCACCACGAGGTGATGGGGGACCACCACCAGACCACAGGGACCCACCATAAAGCAACAGGGACCACTATAAAGCAATGGGGACCAACACGAACTGCTGAGGGACCACCACGAGGTGACGGGGGACCACCACGAGACCACAGGGACCCACCGTGAAGCAACAGGGACCACTATGAAGCAACGGGGGACAAACACAAAGTGCCGAGGGACCACCACAAGACCACAGGGACCCACCATGAAGCAACAGGGACCACTATAAAGCAACAGGGGACCAACATGAAGCGCCGAGGGACCATCATGAGGTGATGGGGGACCACCATGAGGCAACGGAGGACCACCATGAAGCAACAGGGATCACTATGAAGCAACGGGGGACCAACACGAAGCGCCGAGGGACCACCATGAGGCGACGGGGGACCACCACGAGGCGACGGGGGACCACCACGAAGTGATGAGGGACCACCACGAGGTGACGGAAGACCACTATAAAGCAACGGGGGACC
>NW_009222765.1:0-571 GCF_000690835.1 Fulmarus glacialis | reverse complement strand
CGGGGGACCCCCACGAAGGGCCGAGGGACCACCACGAGGTGACAGGCTACAAAGCCACGGGGGACCACCACAAAGCCCTGGGAACTGCCCACAACGCAACGGAGGACCACCAAAAAAACCCACAATTCCTCCGTACCGGCACCGTTTCTGCCCTCACCTCCACCTTCATGAGCTTGACCAGCTCCTGCTTGGCGGCCTCGAAGATGACGCTGGTCTGGCGGCCCTGGTAGGGCCCGAAGGGACAGTTCCCGGTTGCCGAATCGTCCTCGCAGTAGTTGTAGTGGTAGACACCAGACGGTTGCTCCTCCACCGTCACCGATTTGCGCTCTTTGGGCTCGTGCGAGTCGGACTGCGGGGAGACGGAACAGCTCCGGCACCCGCTCGGCGGCCACCCCGGTGATTTGGATTTGCGTTTGCCGGATCCGGTTTTACCCGGGAGAAGGCGGCCAAGGCGCCGGTGCTGTCCTCCTGCAGCGACACCGAGATGCGGCCGCGCTCGTAGGCCATGTCGAAGTCGGAGCGGGGCCCCTTCTGGATGCCTGCGATGGGGGAGGGAGGGGAGACCGGGGTT
>NW_009222764.1:18443-24110 GCF_000690835.1 Fulmarus glacialis | reverse complement strand
ATTCTATGATTCTATGATTCTATGTTTGCAAACCCCATTCCCTATCTCCCCTGCAACACTCAGGGCGAGGATGGAGGAATCAGAAGTGAAGGAATGAAGTTGAGGTTAGGAAAGGGAGGAGGAAAGGTGTTGTTTTAATTTTGTCCTTTTTGTTTTCCACTACCCAAATTAGTAATTACATTTTTATTTTAATTGGCAATAAATTAAATTAATTTTTTCCAAGTCGACTCTATTTTGCCTGCAACAGTAATTGGTAAGCAGTCTCCCTGTCTTTATCTCAACCTATGAGCTTTTTCTTTCTGTTTGTACTATTTTGTCTCTCTGTCCTGCTAAGGGAGGGTGTAAGCAAGGAGCTGGGTGGGCATTTGGCTGTTAGCTAAGGCTAACCCATCACAGTATTCTAAGGATTCCTGACACATTCTTGCCTTCCAAGCATTTAGCTATGATATATTTATTAGCATTTAAAAAAAGAAAGAAAAAAGCTAACCAAACCCAGAAACAATACACCCTTTTGGAAATATGTAGCTATATAGCAATATGTCAGAAAAGCTCCAGTTTTCCCTTGGACATATAAATTGTCCTGCAAAATACAACCAGTATTGTAAACAAATTTAACTACGTTCTAGGTAACTCTGAAAACTTTAAACTCAAAGAGACTTTATATAGTGTAGATGGTCTCGATAACTGTCCCTCAGAAGGTTTTGTCTACGTTTAGAAACTTTAGAGACACTTCTACCCATTTTTATCTTTTCCCTTTGTGTCCCACTTTCAGTTTTCAACATGTATAAATAAGATGGTGAACAAAAACACCACCAATAGTACCAAAAGAAATATTTTTCTAGGAATTTTTAGTTCTGATGCAGTTGAAGTGATACATGCAAAATGTATTTTGCTTTGGTCTCTCAGAGATGTGCATCTGATTTGGAATGTTTCATCTTACTACTTGTGTATGCAAAATGCAAATAACTTGCCTATAACCTGTAAGAATAATAATACCTCATTAATATTGTTACCTTTGTGATAAAAAACTAAAGTAGTTTACAACCTAGGCAAATGTGTTGAGTTTAACAAGTTAACAGGATCATAATTTTTATAATAACATGTTCATGCCACTGTATTTGAGATGGTGTCAGCATTTCCATTATAAAAAATTTAAGGGTTTGTAACTCAGTAAGAACAAAGTAATGTAAAGTTTGTCTAAATGTGATGTAGTTACATGCCAGGATAGGATGATTTTGGGATGTATTCCAAGAACTGACACAGCAGTGACTACCACTGTTTGTCATACAATGAATGATAAGGACGGTATTACTTACTGCAGAGGACAAGTGAGAGGTCACAGGAAGGAGAAGGTATTTTTTGTTACCAGATTATCCGGGAATCTTGGGTGTGCATTAGGAAGAGGAAAATATATGATTTCATTCTAGGCCGCTTTCCAAAAAAACCCACTTAAACATTCATTTATTTGTATACTAGTGAACAGTCTTGCTGATTTCATATTAATTACTCACATGGCTAAACTGAAGCAGACATTTAAAGAATTGCTGGATTGTTGCTGAGATGGAGGCATACTCAGGAAGCAAAAAAGCAGTAATGAGGTTGAAGCCAGGTAATGATGTCCGTTAACTCAGTCATGTCACTACCATCATGCCCAGTGTTTTTCAGCATTCACTTCTGTCTTTCTTAAAGACTGGAATCAAACTGGAAATCAAAATCAAAAGAAAGTGGAGAATGAGTGAAGTGGTCATCTGGCAAGCAGGGTTCACCCTGGTCTATTTTTTAATAAAATTGGTTAGGAACTAGACGTTCTTCTTTCTCTTTAACTACCGTGGAGACTTTCTTAAATATAGAAAACACTGTTGTGGTCATCTGAAGTTCGGTAACATGAATCCTGTATTTGATCCTAGAGAACAATTTTTTCATTCTCACTTTCTTTCATCAAAATATAGGTGCTGCAGTAGGATTAATGGAGGTAAGATTAACATGAGAACTTGGTAACTGTTGTGAAACAAAGGAGGAATGCTTTGCAGTGGATGAGTTATTGCTGGCCAAATGCTACATGCATCATTTAAAAAAAAAAATACACTGACTACATCACACCATTTCTGATGTTTGTCTTGCCTTTTTTTTTTTCTTCTTGCAATTTTGAGGACAATGATTACATAAAAATTATATATACAGTGTTCTAAAAGAGCAGCAAACTCTTTAAGTAACCTTTGCATGAGGTAAATACTAAGCAAAAAAGAAAAAAATAAAGACTCATAGCGGGCATATCTGATCATTCACAAAACCTGAGTGATTACTACACTGTTCTACATTTTGTATGAGATGTTTAATTTCAGGAAATACCAGAGGTTGGGTTTTTTGTTTGGTTGGTTTGGGGTTTTTTCCCTTCTCCTAAAGAGGCACTGCAAAAATAATTTTTAAATCACCCTTCATTTTGTATTAAAGCACAGTCAGTTTTGTCTACTTGATACGTACATATCACTTGAAGTGCTATCGTATCTAAACATTCAAATGATTCCAATCCCTCAAAATCAGCATGAACAGATAGAAGGATTTAATATGCAAACTTGATGAAGAGCTCATTAGGTATCCTCAGAAAAGCTTTTGAAGGGCTTAACTCTCTGAAGACCCTATCAGGTTTAAAGTGCCAAGTTCTCTTGCACATGGGGCAGGTGAATCACCTGAGGAGTTAAAGGTGCTGATACCCCTTCAAGAAGAGAAAGCTTTTAAGATTTTTCTTTAACTCTACTGCAACTAATAGAAAAGGACTTTTGAAACTGTGGTTCGTGGAGCAGCTTTCAGCATTTTGTGGAGACTGCCTGGTGAGGTTCTGCAGGGCTGCCAGTATGGCATATTGCAATGGTCTCCCATAATACCCCATCAAGCCTTCAGAAATAGCTGCTAAAGCTGCTTTACTTTTTGTTGTTGCATTCTATCCCACTGTAGTGTTCAGCCTCTAAAATGATGTCCTCCATGGATTTTGAAAATCTCTAACCATATTTCTTGTTTGTGAACTAGTTGTGCAGGTCAGGGTTTTAATTGAACCCTTTGCTCTGGTACGTTAAAAACATTCCTTTGATTGCAATGTATGTCATTTCAAATCATAGTACATAGAGCTGTGATTTAAGTATCTATTACCTATATAGGGAGATTACATTATTAGAATGTTGTTAATTTGCCCAGTGCACGGTTTGCTTTAAAACGTGAAATGTGCATTTTAATACCATTCAATTTAACCTGACAGATGTTTCAGAAGAAACTTTACCCATTCTGTGCAAACTCATGGGACACAGCTTTCTTGCTCTCAGGAAGAATGTTCCCATCTATTTAGGAGCATGGCAGCTAACTTGCTTCTAATCTGACCTTGGTAATTAATGTTGAGCCTTAAATCTCTAGAGAAGGTTAGAAGAACATTCTCATGAGACAGGACTGCAGCTATGAAAGTGATGGAATGAAGCTGTCTGTGCACCCCCGTGGAAAAACAAACAACAACAACAACAACAACAAACAACAAAAACCCAAAACAACCGAAAGAAAGAAAGAAAAGGAAAAAGGTAGGTTTAATCTGTAGATGGCAGTAAGAGCTAGCAAGAAGCCTGAAGGCTATGCTCAGACCTTTTGCACGTTAATCATACATACAGCAAATTCCACAAAGTACAAGCTGACAAAGACCTTGCTTTGCCATAATCAATCTTTATTCACCACTAGATTACAGTGGTTAGATATACTTGATTGCCTCAGGTCCAAGATAAAGCTTATAAATAACTATATATGTAATCAGCTTAAATTTTTGCCTTTGTATTTTTTATTTTATTTTTGTTTTAAACTGAGATTGGGGTGTAATTCTTAGCTTTGCTCTATGACCACCCAGTCCATCTGTCACCTTGACTGTGAAGCTGTAATTTTAATGTTTGGCTCTGTAAATGTTTAAAGCATTGTTCTATTATTTACAAAGGGAAGTATACAGCTCATAGAGTGCAGTTGAAAGAGGACTGTCTCAGCTCACTTGTCTTTACTCCAAGATTTTTACTGCTGTGTGTCTGTGTTTTAAACTGAAATGGCACCAGAATGGTGGAGTAAATGCTGCATTGTACTGCAGGATCCATCTTGGACAGCTCTATTCTCTAGCCCCCCTTTTTTCTTTTCAAAAAGTCACAATGTACAAAGGGTGTTCTCTTTCTTCACTTTGGAAAGCTAGCAATGCAAATGTTTTCCTAACATGCACTCAGCAACAGGGACTATATAAGTATATTCAAAATAAAAAGAAAAAAAAGGAATTATGATGATGATTTGTTTTCCATTTCACTATATATTGAAATAACTTATTTAGAAATGCATATTCATGTTTCTGTAATTTTGTACATTTTTTTAAGTGCTTAGTTTATATAAAATATGAACTCCATGCTATATTTCTTGATTTGGCTCTGTTAGCGCAATCTATGTATTCATGTATCAGTCAGTCCCATGACTGATCATTTAACTTAACAGCCTTTTCTCCATGGAAGAAAATTCTGCTATTTTTCTGTTCCTCATTCAGTTGTGCAAATGTGCAAAAAATTTGTAATAAACCTAAATTTTCTTGCCAAATAAATGTATTTTCACAGCATAACACTTAAATAACATTATATAAGGTAAAAAAAAAAAAAAAAAAAAAAAAGGACTAAAAATGCCAGATGAAGGAGAAATTATTTGTGGCCTTTAGTTATAAATACAGAGGTTGATATGGAGGACAAGATAGAAAAGAATCAGCTCAGAAAGAAGGTCTATCAGGGAAAAGCATGTTTTTTGTAGGAAGTGAGTAGGGTCAGAGGCACAAACACCTATACAGGAACACATACATATATATGAATGTAATTAGAGTTATTGACAGGATAATTACTTTATAGTACTTCTTCAGTATTAGGAACCACTATGGAGCTTCTGAGTAGCTACATTTGCTTTTGGATGCTTGCTTTAAGAAATTCAGCTACCCCAGTTCAAATGTAGATACCACGTTTCAAGTAGGTTGCTTAACAGAAACGAGTGCAACTCAGTAAGCGTCCCCCCCAGGGTACACTGATGTTTTATATTCTGCTGAAATCAGTTGAAGTGTGTCACGCTGGCATTGAAAGAAAACAACAGGTGGTGATTTCAGATTTCCCAGGTGAGGACTGCAATCACTTGATCAAACTGCAATTGCTTTTTACTCTGGGGTAAATACAAATATGCATAGATTGTTCTTTGTGGTCATGCTTCATTGGTGTCCAGTTAGCTTCTGACATCACCAGCTTAAACTACACCTCCTTTACAGGCGGATAATTTTATCCTTTTGCCAAGGACGTTCACATAAGTCACAGCTTTCTGTGTCTGCCTTGGCTGTAGGAGAGTCATCTCTTTTAACTCTTTGAGAAATAAAAAATATTTTACTGAGAACTTTTACATTCTAACGTTTTTGCATTGTTTGTTTTTCTTTATTCTTTTATGTATCCCCTTCTCATTAAAGCTAAACAGAGCATTCCTTAAAAAAAAAAAAAAAAAATCCTTTGCTAATCAAGTGCAAAAGAATGCACAACAGACTTTAGTAAAAGCTGAGATTTATTCATTGCAAGTATAAAACATTTGAGCAGCCTGTAATTTAATCTTCTCTCTTTTTTTTTTTTTTTTTTTTTTTTTTTTTTTTTC
>NW_009222764.1:0-18412 GCF_000690835.1 Fulmarus glacialis | reverse complement strand
AAAAAAATTTTGGCCTCCTTTAATTTAATTTTCTTCTTTTTTTTTTTTTTTTTTTTTTTTTTTTGTTTTCCTTTATCAAGTGATTGGTAGCCTGTAGAAAGCTCTATCCATTTTCCTGATTAATACAGTACAATATTACCTTTGGTTCCCTATCAGCATGAAGTTTATAAAAACACAGTAGCACTCATGACATAGACAATATCTCAAACAGATGACAAGAATGCTAAATATGTAAAGTATTTTTTAACAAAACTGTTCATACAGAGCTGAAAAGGAGGTATGAGATACCATCATGATATTAACACTTTGTGGGAGGACATTGCCATTTTTGTACTTTCATTTTTTTAATTTCGTTTTACACTGGCAGAATGTCTGGAGCCTGGATCTCTTTAAAAAAAGTCCAAATTTCAGTAGTACCTCTCTTTAATTCATGTTCACAGCTTCAAACTTGTTGGGGTTTTGAAGAAGGTCAGGAGGTCAGAGTGCACTTCATTAAGTTTATATGAATAAAAATAACCACTGGGACCAAAGTCTATTCCACCTTATTCATTCAGAATGTAATCAGATAAATGTGGGCTTAACAGCTTCTCTGTTTAAGCCTAGATTCAGAAAGCTGATGTGAGTTCCGCTAGTACCTTGTTAGTATGGAGATATTTAGAAGCATCTTCCTCTCCGTTGCAGGTTTCATAGAGGAATATTATAAGACACTAATATCTGTCTTGAGAAACAGGTGTTTATAATGTTAATTCACTTCTCTTTAGTATCGTAACTTTGGAGCTTATGGCAAAATGATGTAACAGGAAAATGGTATCTGAAAATGAACAGTATAAATAATGATCTGCAGTTCAGGCGATATCAATACTTTTAAAAATTAGAAAAGTAGGAGATAGGTAGTGTGAATCTGACAAAGCCACCTTGAGTATTTGGTATTGAAGGAAAATACAGAGGAAAAGAAAGAACTGGAGATACAAGAAGTGGAGTAGGAGGAAACACATCACTGACTACATAGAGGTGATTTTCATGTAGCTACTCTTTAATTCAAAATATTGATATTTAAAACAATCACTCTACTATGAAGAAAACAGGATTTATTTACAAAGATTCCAGTATCAGCAGTATTAAATTACACAATTATTTTATTAAACAGAAAAGATTTGAAGCTTTATTAGTCCTTCAGAGAGAAATATAAACCCCTTTTTTCAAACAGGTTCATACAAGACAGTGGTCTTATACTTACTGGCCTGCAATACTGTCATGTGATCTAACTGACAGTCCTTTATATATACAGTTCTTTGTATTAACTGCCATTCAAAAGGCAGGTAGCTGAAAATACCTTCCTCCAGCTGCCTGCCAGTGTACTCATCCATCATTTGCAAAATTGTGTCTTCACTTTAAGCAGCATAATTCAGTGTAAAAGTATATTGAAACTGCTGTGACTGACTAGATTGTAACAAGACTTAGAGGGACAAGATAACCACATTTTGAGACTAATTATTTTTGCGTGTGGATATCATAGTATCCTGTGCATCAACAGTCTGCCTGCTTGCAAAACAGTTCACTTTTAAATGGTATGCTCTGTCATCCAAGACATTATGGGCTGGGTATGGGACATAAGTGAATTATAAAGCAGGTAGGAAATTGAATTCAGAGGATCAGCAGTGCAAAGTACAACTGGTGGTCAACTTCTAGTGGTATCTTTCAGGGTTCAATAACAGGATCAGTACCATTCAGCAGCTTTGTTAACAGCTTTAATGAAGAGACAGTGCGCAACCTCAATGAGCTTGCAGAAGATACCAAGCTGGGAGGAGCTGCTCATACACTGGAGCAGAGGGCTGCTACCCAGGGTGACCTGAACAAGCTGGAGGAGTGAACCAGTAGAAAGATCCTGAGGATCACCAAACATAAATTCAAAGTCCTGCACCAGGGTAGGGAGAACCCCATGTGACAGTGCAGTGCAGTGCATGACTGGTGGGAAAGCTGCTTGTCTGTAAAAGACCTGGGCTCAACAACAAATTGAATGAGTCAGGAATGTGCCCTTGCAGTAAAGAGGGCCAACTACACCATGGCCAGCATTAACAAGAATGCATCTAGCAGGTCAATGGATGTCATTATTCCCTTTTAGCACTTGTGAGATTGCATCTGGAGTGATGAGTCTGCCTTTGGGCTCCCACTTCACAAGAAAGACATTGGCATACTGAAGGGAGTTCAGTAGGAGGCCAAGATCAGGAGCTGAAGCATACCCTGTACAAGAAGATGAAGAAACTTGGTTTGTTCAACCTTAAGAAGAGAAGGCTAAGAGGGAGAGGGAGATCTTATTATTGTCTTCAAACACCAAATGAATGTGCGTGAAGAAGAGACTTAAACTTTTCTCAGAGTCTCACAGCAGAAGGACGAAAGGCAACAGACACAGGTGGGAGTATGGAAAATTCTCAGTATTAAAAAAAAAGTTTTTTTTTTAATATTATAATGATCAAACACTGGCTTGGGTTGCCTAGAGAGACTGTGGAATATTCATCCTTGGAGATACTCAGAATTTGCCTAGAAAAGGTCCTAAACAACCTGCTTTAACTGTATATACTTTGAGCAGGAGTTTAAACTAGATAGATGTCTTCCGGAGGCACTTTCTGAGTTTTACAGAGTGAAACTTTGCATTTGCTGGTTCTGCATATGAAAACTTGGGATGGTGGGAAAAGAGAGATATTTCTTCTCCTCAGAACATGAGAGATCATTGTGAAGATGGTGAGAAGTTGTCTTCAGAGTTGGGGTTTTAGAAGAGGCAGGCCAGTGAAGCTCATTTTACCAAAAAAGTGCTGTTACTGTGAACAGGAACCAGTTTCTGCTGTGTTGAAACAATGAGCTGTAAGTGACCCAGTGGAACATGGGATATTTTGGTTTTGCTTTAAGTTTCATTTAAAGAGTTGTCTGTGAAAATTACACTTTTTCTTCATATGACTGACCTGCATTCTTAAAAATATTTCAGTGGGATGCTCTTGGCATCTATAATTACTGCAAATAGTCCAAGGGCACGTCTGTATTACCTAAAGCAGTACCATGCCTACACAAGTGACCTACTATTTGATGTGCTAGTTTCAATAACATCTAGTCCAAACATAATTCCGTATTCACAAACCAGTTCTGTTTCAAGACAGTTGTACAACACTTCATTGGACAGTGAGATACAGTCTAAGGAAGGTAACTTAGTCTAGTTGATGTCTGAAGATATGGAGCATGTGCTATCTGAACTGAGTCCTTGGGAAATGTACTCATCAAATCTTTCCCTTTTTTCCTTCTTTTTTCTTTTTTTTTTTTTTTTCCCCTGATACCATGATCCTTCAAAAATGTATAAATGGTCTAAATCTGGGTGAAATTTCATACAACAGTGAAGACTTCAGTCGGTTTCCTTTTCGAAACAAAGGTGCGGAGAGTCAGAAAAGCTTATAACTATAACTATAGAAGCTTATAACTATAACTATATAAACTATAACTATATAAAGCTTATAACTATAACTTCACCTAGAATGTGAATTGAGAAAACAGATGCAAAATTTAAGAGTGAAATGTTTTACTCATTGTTTTTGAAAGTCCAATCCCTATAGAAGTCAGTAAGTTTTTACTTTGAAGAACTTTTCACTCATTTATTAAGGGTTTGGAACAACGAAGATTCACCCAGTGTAATTCATTATCTATTTTTTATTGTATTTATTTAAAAAGAAAAAAAAAGGGGTTATATTTAAAAAAAAAAAAAAAAACCAAAACAGAGTAATCAATTTATGGTTTCAAAATTTATATTTAGAAATTTAGAATATACCATGATGGAGGCCATTCCTTCATCCATGTTCAGCATGTGTCTTTAATTATACATTAATATTTTTATTTCCTGCAACATATTCATTTTCCCCTTGAAGTTCTTTCTTGATGGAGTTCTAAAAGTGGTTTTAGCTTATCCATTATATAATTCAGATATTGCAATTTTAATCATATGTGCATCTTTATTTGACATTAGCTTACAGGGAAAATGTTTAGTAGGTTGGATCATTTTGGCTTAAAACACACAGAATGCATTTTTTAGTGGCCTTGTTTCTATGGCAATGGACTGGCAGATTACCAGTGAAATCAATGGCAAAGTATAATAAAACAAATAAAAATCACCTACTTATAGACAGCCTTTTTACTTTCCTCTTGCTACTTTGATCTTCATTTTATAAATTATTTTCTTAAGTAGGACAAGGTTTTGCGTTATTTTTAGTAGGTTGTTTTTTAAACACAAACTGTTTTAATTAAAGATAATTCCAATAAAAAACTGTCATAACTGCTTTTGCATCACCAAAATTGGGTCATGCTTTCGGTGACATGGAGTCTTGGATGGTGTAGGTATTCAACAGAAATCTCTTGGAGCCAGTTTTAATCCTTATATTAGAACTCGCAAGAAAGGTAAAGCCAGGTTGAGTTCGGAAGATATTACCAATTTAAAAAGGATTTCCCGTGTGTTTGAAGAGAAAGTTTTAAACCATCTTTTAGTATCATAGAGCATTTACCTGCTTATCTCCCTTTGCTATCATTTTATGGTTTCTAAGTTTAACTGCGATGATTTCATTGCTTGCCATTCCATTCTGTAAGGCCTTTGATACGATCTCCCACAACATTCTTATCTCTAAATAGGAGAGATATTGGTTTGACGGATGGACTGTCACGTGGATGAGCAATTGGCTGGATGGTTGCATCCACAGAGTTGTAGTCAAAAGCTGAGTGTCAAAGCAGAAACCAGTGACGAGTGGTGTCCCTCAAGGGTCTATACTTGGACAAGTACTATTTAATATCTTCATCAGCAACATAGACAGTGGGATTGAGTGCACCCTCAGCAAGTTTGCAGATGATACCAAGTGACTGGCTTGAGGGGTGGGCCTATGCAAACCTCATGAAGTTCAACAAGGCCAAGTGTAAGGTCTTGCACCTGGGTCAGGGCAACCCTCGGCATCAATACAGGCTGGGGGATGGATGGAAAATTCTTTTCTTTTTTTTTTTTTTTTGAGAAAGAAAACTTAAATAAAACTTGTTACTTCATTAGAAAGGATAATTTTTTGATTATTTATTTTTAACTGTCTTTTGAGTAGTACTAATTATTTATAAGAGATACTGAAAAATTTCAAGTTAGAATTGGAGAACTCAATTTCCTTGTTCTTTTACCATTTTGCTATCATTGATCATGTTTTTGAGCACTATTCATTTGCCTAAAATAGACACCTAATGCCATCTGAGATCACTTAGGTATACAAGATATTCACATGGGGTTCATAGGTATGAGAGAAGACTTACAGGAGACTTGTATCTTTCTGACCAGAAACTAGAAGTCTAGAAGACTACCACCTAGTGTCTAAAGCTGCTCCAGATAACGAAGCTCAGGCAGCTGACTCCCATCCAACTTCTTCTATACTTTGTATCTTATTTTAGGTGTAAGTTTCTTAGAGATTTTGGCTAGGTCTGTCAACTATTACCATTAGTCAATGCAGTGTGAACACCTGAGCTAAGGGATACAGTTGCACAGCTTCCTGATCAGATCAAACCTGCTTTTGTCCATATTAGTTTGAAAAGTCTCTAAGGCAAGATAATGTCTTTTTATAAAACACCCTGTAGCTTCTTGTTGCTGCCAGAGCAAACATTTCTAACACAATGATGGGAGATGAGACTTTAGATTTGGTGTTTAACTGAAAGATAAAATCAAGATAATTTGGAGTGTGAATACAAACTACAAGATAAATTTGGAACAGTAGTTTACATTGCAGGGAAAAGGTTCTCCTTTTGATGCAATATATGCTGATACCATAAGGAAATAAATCCTATCATTTGTAACAACAGAAAAAGAACTGCACTCCAAATAAACCATATACAAGGCTGACAGATACACCCTTGTAATCAAGTGGATCTTGGTTTCACTCTCAAGCTCTAAAGGCTCTCAAGCGCAGGATAACGTCATCACTCGCAGAAGAAGAAAAAAATATTGAGAAGAAGACAAATGTAAATGCAAGTTAGTTACCTCTTTCACTAAACACTTGGGGATTCTACATATTCCTTACGCATTTTCTTTCAATAACCTGTGGATAAACCACAGAAAAAATGCCAGGAGAAGCCTAGCACTCCCTATTATAGTGCTACAACACTTGCCTTTACCCTCTTCCCTTCTTCTGTCTTCTTCCCCCTTTAAGACGCTTGCTATAGGATATTATCCTTGTTAGTAGTATTCTGGTTTTATCCTCTCAGTCTGAGAAATGTTTTCAACCTGAAATTCCCACTTCCTGGGCAAGCAATATCAGCTAGCTATAAGCTTTGTGCAAAAATTAGTTAACAGTCTATGAGTAAGTATGTTTATGACTGCTGTGTATCATACTGAACTCAGTGTTAGTGTGTGTTGGTATACTCTTTATGTGTCTGTTATATCCAGTTCATTAGGGAAAGTGGTCAGAAGCATAAAATCTTGAATGGATGTTGTTGTGGGTAGACCTTAGCTGGCTGCCAGACATCCATCCAGCTGCTCTCTCACTCTGCCTCTTCAACAGGACAAGAGGGAAAAAATAAGATGAAAAAGCATTAGGGTTGAGATAAAGACAGGGAGATCACTTACTCATTACCATCAGGGACAAAACAGACTTGACTTTGGGAAAATTAATTTAATTTATTGCCAATTAAAATAGATTTGGATAGTAAGAAATGAAGACAAAAATGAAAACACCACCTTTCTTCCCCACATACTTTTTTCAGGCTCAGTTAGACTTCTTCATTCCTCACTCCTTTACCTCTTCCCCTCTCCCCACTGAGTACCACAAGGCGGATGGGGAATTTGGAGTTGCAGTCAGTTCATAATGGTTCATCTCTGCTGCTCGGTCTTCCTCACACTTTTTCCCTGTTCCAGTGTGGGTTCTTTACATGGGCTATAGTCCTTCAAGAACTGCTCCAGTGTGGGTCTTTCCATGGGCTGCAGTCCTTCGGAATAAACCTGTTCCAGCATAAGCTCTCCATGGGCTGCAACTCCTTCAGGAAATTTCCACCTGCTCCTATGTGGGGTCCTCCATGGGATGCAGCTTGGATATCTGTTCTAGTCTGGTCCTTTCCATGGGCTGCAGGGAAATACCTGCTCCCTTATGGTCTCTTCCACAGGCTGCAGGGGAATCTCTGCTGTGGTGCTTGGAGCACCTCCTCCTCCTTCTCTGAGCTTGTGAGCTGTGTGAGCTTCTCACGCTTTCCTCCTCACTCCTCACTGCTGTGCAGCATTTTGCCTTTTCTTAACTACATCTTCCCAGAAATGCCATCATCTTGGCTGAGGGGCTCAGCCATGTCCATTGGAGCCATCTGGAACCAGCTGTGTCCAGCAAGGAGCAGCCCCTGGCCTGTCCTCACAGAGACCGCCCCTGCAGCCCCCCTGCTGGGAACACCTGGGCACCTGCACCAAGTGCAGATGTACTTGCAGATAACTGTCAGCCTCTTCAGTTCTTGGGCACACACAGCTGCAGGTCTTTAAGAAACTTTAGAAATAACACAAAAGGCAGCAACGGTTCCTCAGGCACCTAAAAAGTTAGTCATATAGTATGTGGATTTTGCTTTTAAGTGCAGATGTTAAGTGTTTCTTGTGGATTTGAGGTTTAGTTCATAAATCTCTATACTCTTAACAATTGCTACCTCGCTTCGGGAACTAGATGAAGGTAAAGAAATTTCAAACACCAGCAGAATCCTAAATTCATCACTGAAAACTATGTCTGCTTCTTGGATCTCAGTCTTTGGGTTCCCCAGTGTACAGATGATAAAGTGATGGACGTTTCAGAAATCCTAACTGACAGACATACAGTGGCTTGGGAAATAAGTTTTTCAGTTTGCACTGCTCCAAATGTATGAAGTAATCAGCTTATTCCTTCTGAAAAAAAAAGAAAAAAAAAGTATCACATATGCAAGTGATTTATCCTCTGAACCAAAGGCTTGATGCCGCTTTCAACAGCAATAGTTTTACAACAATGCAACTCTGAATTCACAACTTAGTTTGATTTGCCCCAACGTGAGAATACCATAAGTGTCCAGATCTTCTATAGAATATATAATTCTGCTTAGTGTTCTCTAAATATCACAGAAAAGTATGAAGATTTTTTTTTGCTTTGCCTTAGATTCTTATTGTGAAGTGTATGAAATGTTTGTTTCAATGCAATAAGTATCTTTCTAAAGGCTAAAATAAAACTCAGTCTGTCATTGCCTCTTTTGACATTTAGAGTATATTGAGACACTTCCTAGGGGCTTTTCTGTACAGATACATACAGACATCATTATGCAGTCTTTCTAGATGCTTAAGGAACTGATTCTCCATGAAGCAGATTCCTACCTACTTTGTACTCCCCTCTTGACCTCCCAGTGTTTAGATTTAGACTTCCTTTTACGCTACTATCTACTTTTTGCCAGGCGACACAACTTAACTTACAAAACAAACACGTTCACCCCAAAATGACAGCCCAATAACTCCTAAAACTGGAGCTGATAAAAAGATGAGTAGTTCTGGGTGTGAATGAGTTTTCTCCACAATACTTTTTTATGAACAACTTAAATTTAAAGTCTACGCTTTCTGCAAGTATCAGCTATAACTTTTTCTTCTGAAAAATAGCTCACAAATTAGCTGTTAAAGTGTCATATACTTCAGAGCACAAATGGCAGTTATTAAAATTCATAAGAACTTCACAGTGGTCACAGATCATGTGTCTTTCATCTATGCAGTGCTCTGCACAATTTTCATCAGACATTAAGAGAAGCATTTCTTCACTCCTTTCCACTCAGAGCATATGCTTTCTACCTAAATTCTGGAAAGTGATCCTGTATAGGCTGCTGTGACACATTGTAAAGTTCAGTGGGGACGTGAGGCACGAATTGCACTTGTGACATGCTCTGAGTTCCTAATGAACTAGCAGGAACAGCCCGTGTGCTTATCAAAGTGTGATGTTTTCTCTTCCTGGCTTAATCAGTTTATGTGTCAATGTTCCTTGCTGACCTGTCAACCTAGCATCTGCCTGGTGCTCTCATCTTTCATTGCAGTAATCTGATCTAAAAGTACAAAAGTATAAAAGGCTGGTGAAAACCTTACACAAATCTATTACACACTGTAATAGATTTTTACACAATACAAAAGTAAAACAGAGGTAGCTGAAAGAGCAGGCCACAAAATACTGCATCAGTAAAAAGCTGCCTTATTCTGTATTCTGCAGTATTATACCATTGTTGATACCTCCTTTGGTGATTTATAAATCTGTTAACATTAGCTCTGTCTGCTGTCATGTGGGTAACAGATTAATCATTTTTTACTTTCACAGAACTTTTGCTAGCACCATAAATTTATCTCCGAAAGGAATACTTTATTGCCTAGTTTCAACTAGGGCAAGGTAAATTTCGATACAGGGGCCACAGTGCTGCAGCTGTGTTGTATTCAGCCAAAGCTTTACTTCTGAAAATATTAATTTCTCTTTTGAAAGTAATAGGAAAAGCAGATACCAGTATTTCTTTTAGTATTTTTTTCCATTGTTTGTAGTCATATGCTGTCATGCTTTTTACCTGTCTGGAAATATTGGGGTGAGCATATTTTATCAGCAAGAACACCAACATTTCAAAATCAGCAGTGAATCTTCTAAAAAGGAAGTTTTCTATTGATTCCTGCAGACTGCATTAGTAATGTTCCCATTCTGTATGGTTTCATTTTTTTTTTTTTTTTATTTTCCCTAACATCTTTCTCAATTATTATCAATTTCAGAATGACTTGATATGACATGAACACATCTGGCGTATTTCCAAGTACCAAAGAAAAATACTTACAGAATTGTTTCTTCCTGACTTTTCCTTGCCTTGCATTGCCTTGCCTTGCTTTCCCCTTCCTCTCCAACTTCTTCTTCAACTTCACTTCCTTCTTTCTTTCTTTCCTTCTTTTCAGTAACATTTTAGGGTCTGTCTAGTAATGGTCTTGTATTGTTTGGGGGCATTAAGTTATTTTCACTCCTAAAATATTTCAAAAAAAACTTCTTATATTTAATTCTGCCACCCTGGTTCCCACTTCATAAACTTCTTTCTTCTTCATACACAATCCGTTGCCATAATTCTTAATTAATATTTAATTTGCCTCCTGGCATCTCATTTTCTTCTATTGTATTTGTATTTTTAATTGTTCCCTCCACTTTACAATTGACACAGGATTGGATTTTAGTGAAACTAACATGTATATGCTCTATTTTCTATTAAAATTTATCCTTATTCCTTTTTCCTACAAAAGAGAAAAAGATAAGACCTGTTGAAAGAGGGTTCACATTATCCTTTAGACATCATTTTAATATACATTTGTGAACCAACTTGAGAAAATAGTTCTTGGATGAATTAATAAAGCCACTTCAGAAAAAAAAAAAACCACAAAATGACTTCCTATGTTGGAGTACCCTGTTGCACACTGTGGGATAAATAACTGATGATGTGGGTTTAACTTATTTCATGAAAAAAAACCCTATGACAGGAAAATCAGTCAATTATCAACAAGAAACACTTTTTTTTTTTTCCCCATAATGTTCATATATTTTTCCTAAATATGAACACATTAAAAAAATTGTAAGGGGTAAAATCTGTCTTTGCAGAACTTCAAAAATAAATACAGGGAAATTATGCGAATGCATACTGTCTATTAACTGTTCTCTGAACCCTTACTGGACATTTACAAAAAGCAATTAAGGCTGGGTTAGAGGGAATAAAATGTGAAAGAAGTTATGACTAAAAAGATTTGACCCTCTTCTATACAAATACAAAAGCTAGCTGAGGACAAAAAGTTACTGAGCAATCTAGAAAACAGGTTTTATGGTCATCTAAAGAAAGACTTAAAGAACCCCACAGCAATTATTTTTTAGGCAAACTGAAGCACTGTATTGTCAAAGAGGTCTATACTGCTAAAGCCCAGTATTAGTTGTGGATAATTTTACTGATGTTGGCAGTCACTATCAAAGGAAATTGTGCTATTAGTATAAGTTTTACATTATATCTGTGGGTATATCATTCATGTAGCCTAAACACCCCCTTTTTAGATACCCTTATAGCTACAACTGTTAGATAGATAATACATAAAATATTTATAGATTAGACATTTCAGATTGTTTTAAGAAACAGTTATAAAATTATACTCCTCCTAGAAACAGTGAACTGTTTTGTGCTCTAATACCAGCCATGAATTAAACAAAATAAGCACAGAAACATCACCAAGAGAAAATTTATTTATCATCTATCAAGACTCACAGAAAAACTAATATTGGAAGGGACATCTGTAAGCCATCTAGACCAAACTCCTGCTTGGAGCATGGGTATGTTAAAGTTACTCAGTGTTGCTCAAAGCCATGCCTTGTTCAGTTCTGAAAATCTCTGGATAACCTGCACTTAGTGATTTTTTTTTTTTTTTCATTTGTTTTACTTACATTCATATCACAATTTCCCTTGTCACAACTATGACCACTGTCTCTTGTCCTTTTACTGTGTACCTGTGAGAAGAATCTGGCTCGGTATCTTTCTTTCTGAATTGGACATCTGCAGTGACATCTTCTGTTTTCTTCCCAGTCTGCGTACATATGTGTCCAGGTACTTGAGACAGGCCCCTGTCATCCTGCTTTCTCATGGTTAGTGAGAGATTCTTTCTTGTAGTCCTCTCCCAGATGTATTTTTCCCTAATTCCTATTTCTTTGCTTACCCATGGGGTAACCTAATGTCATTACCTACTGTTCCAAAGCACAAAGTAGCAATCCAAAAAAAGCCCTACTAGTCTATGGCCAATTGACCATCTATTAAATCTTCTGTTTAAGGTTCAAAATACTATTTAAAGTAGCCTACGTGTGTCTATGCATTTAACTAAAGCACAGGAAACACACTGTTGCCTGAATGTTGACTAAGACAAGATAGGGGAGATGAGAAGATCTATCCATTTTAGCGTAAGAATTCAGAGAAAACAAGCCATTCAAGGAGAAAAAAAGGGAAGAAAAAAAGGCAAGACATAGATTTTGCAGATCAATTGCCTTTTTTGAGGAGGACAGAAATGTCTGAGTAAAGGTCCAGTTGTTCTCATATTTATAAAATGTAATGTAATAGAAGAAAAGCTGAGTAATATCATTCATTTGGTAAGCACCTTGACTTAAAGAAGATATCAAGTGGTACCAGAACAACAGAAACTACACCTTAGACTCAATCTAAATGACACTCAGGCACTCTCTCACAGGGAAATATTCTAAAAGTCTATGTTATTGGTAACACTGTATTTACCTTTTGAGTATTTCCTAAACATGAAGAATAGTGAATGATTCTTGTTTCTTAAAATCAACCTAAAAACCTTTCTAAAATGTAATCTCCTGTGCAATGAAATGAATAGTACATTAACAGATAGAGGAGTCGGAAATATAGTCCGTGAATTTCATTTCAGCAGTAACAGCCTTTTTGAATTTATTGCAAGTAATTTTCATCTTAACTCATGTAACCACTTGTTAGGAATGCAGTTTGTGGGTAATAATAATACAAATAGCCAAAACAGTTTTTGATATACAGGCATTCAGACTTCTTGCTTCACTGCACCCACTTCAACAAGAATATTATTCATAAAGCAGCTCTTTAGAAATTGGAGTTTCATTTCCTATTTTAAAGCAGAAAATTTAGATATCTCTCAACTGTGTAGTTACTATCTATTAGTCTTTAGACTTCCTTAAATTATGACAAAGCTAAATAGTGACATTTTTGCTCTTTATTGTTGGAAGAACAGTAAAATAACTACTTTTGGTATTGAAAGGAAACAAATATTTACATCTAGCATGGAAGAATTCAGTAATTCCAGTTATCAAAATACAAGTTGTTTTCTTATATTTTAAATGGGAAATATCTGCATAAAGGAAGAAAAAAACCCACTTAGTTTAAGGAAAAGTGCAATGAACTTTATTTCAGATTCCTAATGCAAAGAAGGTTCCCCATTTTGCCCCAATTTAATTTAATTTAGATCAGAATATTATTTTGCTGACATCACCAGAGTGAACAGTGATGTATGAAGCACAAATATTGCAAAATATTTTACATATTTACCTAAATTTTCATGATTACCTGAACACAGTCTTGATGCTTTTCTTCTTTAAATTGCTAATGAATTTGGCGAAACTGTAACTGTCAGTTGATTTTTAGAATCACACACAATTCATAGTGAAATGCAACCCTTTCTTTCTTCCAGTCAAAATCTTTGGCTTGCCTTACTAGCAGATCTTGTCCACCTGTGAAGGAGATGAGACATAAAACAATTCATTGGATCAAATATGACTAAAACCGAAGAAGCAAGCCTTCATCTCAGGGACATGTAAAGTACTACATGCTTTCCCCATATTTTATTTTGAAGTAAAAGTAGCATAAAAAGATCTCCAGTGGCATCTATGAACTTTCCTTGATATGTCTTCAGGTATCAGGCAGGAGACTGATACAAGAACAGCATCTATTGGTTTTTTGAACCATCTCTCATACATATTCCTATGAAGGTTAGTCTCCTTGTGGCCCCATTGTGAAATATAGGTACGATATCTGGGAACTGTCTTCCTCTCAGATTATACTGCAAACTTGATATTGTCAGGTTTTCTTCTCTTGTAAAGTCTTCACAGACATACTGTGTTTATCTGTGTGTGTGAGAAAGTTCCTTAGTATTCAGAGGTAACATAGCCAGTATTTTCAGTATTAAATTACAGAAGATGATTTCTCAGTTCTTCTAAAGTCTACTTGAATATAGAATTAAAAATTATTTAATCCCATTATTCCATTAGCCAAAAAAATAAAAAACCAAACAAAAAAAAAAAAACCAAAAAAACCACCACAAACTTTTTTTTTTAAAGTTTTTTACCCATAAAAAATGAAATTTAGATGGGAAGGAAAAAACCAACCCTTAACCTAATAACAAAGGAAGCTTAGAAGTCTTACTGCATATTTTTCATTACTTTAAGAGAGATGGAATGGGTTAAAGCACATGAGAACAAGGAATTGATCTTTTATGGCAACAGGCAAATTGTAGTCTTACCTCTGCAGGGAATGTTCTCCCTCAATCTTATTTTTAATTCTGAGTTAATCAGGGAGGCATATCAACTGTTTCTGCAATGAAAAAATTTCAACTTTCAACATCACAATCACATCATGACCTAATACACTCTCATGGAACCTTCCCCTAGATGTGCAGGATCCTATATGGTTACTTCACATCCTGCTATTCCTACATGGAGTCACAATCCTTCCATTTTTCAGTTCAGAAGACTGAATTCAAAAGAAGGCAAGATAAGAAATAGAAATGAGATGCAAACCTAATAAGTTTTCAAAAGACTGTCTTTTCTGTGACTAGCTAGATAAAAGCTTGCCTACCTGTAATGTCATGAAATATGGAGATCTTTTAGATCTTTTAGACCGCATAATACTGACCCCATGGTATTCTTGCCCCTAAGCTTTGCTCATAAACAAACCAAACAAGGCTCCAGTTATCTGTTATGGAGGTCAATAGTGCAAGGGTGAGATCTTGTTCCATTTTCCATACCAGCAATATAATTTTCTAGTTTTTCTTTTAAATTTATTGTTTAAATACTAATTTGTGTATAGCAAAGGAGAAGGAGAGTTTTAGATTTTCAAATGTTATGTGTCTACTGAGAACTTGAAAAGTGATGTAAAAGGCAGTCAAAAAAATAAACCTTTAATGTTGCTAAATCAATGCTGTGTTTAAGTGACCTTCAATATTTTTAAAGGCTTACACTCACACAACTTCTCCTCTCCCAAAACCAAGGCATTAAAGAAACAATCAACATTTGGAGGGAGTAGGATGTCTGCCTTCAATATTTTTGAATAACATCTTCTGGAAAAAGATGTCTCAGGGTGAAGCTATTCAATTAGGACTGCATCTGAATCTGAGTAAAAAGCTGTATGTGCAAAGTTTATGTATTTTTAATAGATTGATCATTAATATTTCAAATCTGTTTCATTATTGTACTGTATAAGTACGGCTACTGCATTTGATAAACACTGAGTCTTGCTTAATTGATGACTTTCCAGTAATTGCACCAAATAAGTCTTGGCTTTGTTATTTGCCTTGCCACTGAAAGGGAAAAGGTTATTCACAAGGCTGAAATTGAGGCCCTTGCAAATGCTTTCTTCGTTCCATTAACTGTATGGCATTTTACTGTAAGCATTTTTCTTTATATCCACTTAGATGTTTAAACGTGGTCTAATGCAGACCATATGAATATATCTCCCCAAAAAGGATGCAGCCCTGCCAAAGACTAGTTAATGTCACTCCCATTTTGGGATAATTGCACAGACTGCTTACAGGCTTAACAACATCTTGAAGCAGAGAGGGGAAAATAAATCAAATTTATTTGGAAGTTCTGACTTAATCTCTTTGCAAGTGTGTAAGACTGGTGCTATTTCCAGAATAAGGTTATTCTTCGTAGACTCAATTGCATACATTTCTACTGTAGCAATGTAAGAGCAAACTTTAATTCTGGCCGTTGTAGCATTAAGTGTGACTAAGCAGAATGCACCCTGGAATTCCTGCTCCATTGTGATTGATGACTATCATAAAAGTAATCTGAACAATTAGAATAAGTGTTTTCAGGATGTGGGCATTAGCCTATCTCTTGCTTTTTCTGGGTTTTGTTTGAGGCTTTTGCCACAGCACCTAACACCAACAAATCTATAACCTCATTCGGGACCTCTGTTAATGGTCGCTATTGCCTCATACAAATCATAAGAGGTTAGCATTTTAACTTAACAGATATCTCTCAAAATGTTTATATATTGCTTAATGCACTATAGCCAGGTTTCCAATTTCTGCTTCTGAGTCACTAAAATAGAATGAATAAATAACAGCAATTCAAGGCACAAAGCCCTGACTTTCAGTTTTAACTGCTTCTACATTTCCTAACCCTGATTATCTACAGTAGTGATAGTGCCCAAATTTTATCCTGATGTTAGCAGCCTAATCAGGAAAGAATGTGTTACAACTATCATAGAGCCTGCTTTCATTACACTGTGACTGTTTTCTTGCATAACCATGAAACCTGGATAAATCATGAAATGTTTAGATGAGAACTGAGTTTTTGGAACCCTATGGTAACTCATATACCAAAGTCTTTGAAGTTCACCCATCACTATTGGGGCTTAAGTAGTTTGGTTGACAGTCTGTAGACTGCCTGTATTAATAAAGCCAAGTCATTAGTTACACTGTCTGTATGAGCGGTTTCCAGTTAAATCCATACTGTATTTTCTGCATGAATGGGATTGACTTTGAAAACTGACTATTCAGCTAGGGGTTGGGGGCTCGAGGGTATTCTTCTGAATGAGATAATAGAAACCCAACTGACTGGATTTAACCTACTGCAGACAGATTTATACATTCCTATCTTCACATTTTTCATGTCAACTTTCTTTTGAAGTGTCTAATACATATCTGAAGTGACTTTGGTGCTGGGGGTAGAAAGCCTGATTGTGTTGAGTACTTTGATCCTAGATGTAGGGATGAAATGATCAAACTGACAACTATTCAATATATATTTCTCCAACTTACTTAAAATGTTGAAAAATATTTCAAAAACTGTGTTTGAGATTATGAACACCTGAGTTTCATTTGCTTTCTATAGCCTTCAGAATTTTCAGAAATGTCTAGAGTTAGCTGTATCTATAAACTTCAGAGTAACTATAGTGGGATACAGTTCCCCCAACTTATTTATGAAGTCTTACGAATGTAGTCTGATGGCCTAAAAAGAGCAGCAGTAATTATGCAAAATAATTTCCAAACAAGGAAAGGTCTTTAACTCCTTTCTTTTAGACTAACCCTGTCTCAGTTATAGAAATTGCAAATACTGGGTGTAAAAGCAATCCCATCTTTATTCTTATATGGGATCTGAACTTCTACAGCTAGCCCACCAAAAAGTATTTGTTAGCTGTATGATTAAAATTGCAATATAGTCACTGAGGCAAATAAAGATCCTGGCAACAGAGGAATTTAAAAATGGAAATAGATAATCTTAGAGAATAAAGAACTGTCGTGGTTTAACCTGGCAGGCAGCCAAATATCACGCAGCCGCTCGCCCCCCCCCCCCGCCAGTGGGGCGGGGAGAGAATCGGAAGGGGGAGAGTGAGAAAAACTCGTGGGTTGAGATAAAGACAGTTTAATAGAACAGAAAAGGGAAAATAATAATGATAATGATAGAATATACAAAATGAGTGATGCACCATGCAATTGCTCACCACCCGCGCTGACCGATCACCAAGTAGCGATCGGTACTTCCTGGATCACGCCTATCATTCATATACTGAGCATGACGTCACATGGTATGGAATACTCCATTGGCCAGCTGAGCTGGCTGTCCTGATGATGTTCCCTCCCATCTTGTGTACCTAGCTCAGTCAGCAGGCATCGGAGCTGTCCTTGGACTAGAAGGGTACTTAGCAACAACTGAAAACATCAGTGTGTTATCAACATTCTCCTCATACTAAATCCAAAACACAGCACTGGAGAGAAATTTAACCCTATCCCAGCCAAAACCAGGACAAGAACTTACAAACAAAGGAGGAAGGAGAGGGAGGGTATTTGCTAATCAACCCAAAATCTTTGAATAATTGGTGAGTTGGATTGTGATTTCGATTGCACTCAGTCTCCACTGAAAACATTTTATATTGTTAAAAATAATAGTGTTGGTCTATGACATATAACTGGGTGATTGTGATGTAAACAGCTTTGTTATTTGTTAATTTTTTTTTTTTTTTATTAAGTTGTTGGGGCTTTTTGTTTCCTTTTGTTTTGTTTTGTTGGGTTTTTTTGTCCTCTTTTTGAGGGAAAGGGTGACAGCCTTGCAAATACTTTTGGACTCTCTTAGATTCCTAAGTAGGAAGAAGGATAGCAAGCCACAGAGCCAAACTGTTTGAATCCTCAGCTTTTAAAAAGTCTATCCAGTCTGTAGAATAGATTACATTAAATAATAACAAACCTTTACATAGATGAGGGCACAGACCTGAGGCCACTAGAATCCAGGTGTCTGAAATTCATAGAATCATAGACTAGCTTGGATTGGAAGGGATTTTTAAAGGTCATCTAGTCCAACCCACCTGCTGTGGGCAGGGACATCTTCAACTAGATCAGGTTGCTCAGAGCCCCGTCCAATCTGGCCTTGGCTGTTTCCAGGGATAGGGCACATACCACCTCCCGGGCAACCTGTTCCAGTGGTTCACCACCCTCATTGTAAAAAATTTCTTCCTTATAGCTAGTCCAAATCTACATTATTTCAGTTTAAAACCATTCCCCCTTGTTCTGTCACAACAGACCCTGCTAAAAAGTCTGTCCCCATGTTTCTTATAGGCCCCTTTAAATACTGATAGGCTGCAATAA
>NW_009222763.1:17904-33038 GCF_000690835.1 Fulmarus glacialis | reverse complement strand
CCGGCCCAACTCCCGGTTCACCGGGCCGCAGCGGTCTGCCTGGGGGGTGCGGGGGACGAGTTTGAGGGCGGACACCCTGCCTGCGGCCCAGCGCGCTCTCGGCGCCCTTTAAAAGCTTTTCCCTCATATAAATTCTCATCCTGCACCCCGGAGCCTTGCCGCGAGGACCGTGTTTCAGCCGCGGAAGGAAGCGAAAGCCTGTCCCTCCCGGCTGGCCGGTGTCTGTCCGGAGTCCTAGCCCGCTGTTAGCCACGTCAGTCCGAAAGCAAGCAAAGCCTGCTCGCCTCGGGATTTTAAAGCACAGGATTGCAAGTATTCACTGAAAATATGGGATTCTGTTTTACCAGATGGGCATACATTTAAGGCATACTGATTTAGCAGGATTTTTATGGCAGCGAGTTTTCGTGATCGCTAGCAGACATTTAAACTGGCTCGGGAAATGTGTGACTCCTTGATGGTATAAAACAGTGTTTCACAGATAACGCTAATCTGGTGAGATAGGAGTGGTGTGAAAATTGAAAATAAGGCAAAAAATCTTGCAGCTCTGTGTGATATGGAATAGCTTGTGGGAAAGAGCTGAAGGAAAGAGGTAATCTAAATATTCCAGCTTTCAGTGGTAATGGGCTTCTTTGTTGAGCTCTGTTGAAGGAGGTAGTGTGGTAAGTAAGAGAGGTTCATTAAATAATGATACACAGTGACCCTGTAGGGACGGGCAGCGGGAAATCCTGCTGTTGATCTAGAAATGCGTACTCGTAATAGTAACTGTTAGAATAATCTTGTTCCCATTTCCATATTGCCTTATTCTGTGATCATAGAATGGTTTAGGTTGGAAGGAACCTTTAAAGATCATCCAGTCCACCCCTCCTGCCATGGGCAGGGACATCTCTCACTGAATCACGTTGCTCAGAGCCCGTCCAACCTGACCTTGAACACTTCCAGGGATGGGGCATCCACAACTTCTCTGGGCGTGGTAGTCGCTGAGCTCTGTTTTTGTTGTAGTTTTTTGTCAGTCTGAGGATACTCTGAATTTTTATACTCTCTTCCCACCTTTTCCCCAGACTTACTGTATTTTCTCTCATGGGAAGAGTCCTGGTGAGTGTGAAGCAGTTTTTCTGATCCAGTTGCACATGATCTGATTTGACTCCTACACCTGGGTTTCTAAACAGGCATTTAAAGAGCATTTTAAGAGCAATGTGAGACTCAAGCAGTCTGGGGCATCCTAGAGAAACTGATTGGAAACAAAACTATAGAACAAGTATGGGTTGCAAGATACTGGATATTGAATTGGTTCTCTAGTTAATTCCAAGTAATACGGTACTTGAAACACCAAGTATGGCCAAAGGTTCATCTGTCCATCTGTCTGTATATGTTCAGCATTGTCTAACTGCAGATCTCAAGGACAGACAGTAGGAAACGGGCGAACATATGCGATACTGCCATTAAATATTGTCCCAGCCTCCCAGAAACTTGAGGCTTGGGGGCTTCTCGAAACAGAGGAATTTAACAACCCCATCAGTGTTTGGTGTTTTTTTTTTTTTGTTTGCCACTGCTTGTCCAGCATCAGGAGTTCCTTCTCTTCAGTTTTAAGCTATCTTTTAATTTCATTTGATGCCTCTGTAATTCATACGTTGTAAGAGACAGTGAAAGTCATTCCTTATTCACCTTCTACTGTGCCATTTATGCTCTAGAATATCTCCCTGTTACCATCTCCAGTCCATACTGAAAAACTGTTTCTTGTATAAAAGCTGCTCTGTACTTTTCATAATCTTTATTGTCCTTCTCTAAACCTTTGCCAGTGCTTCTGTTTTTTTTTGAGAAGGGAGGGGCAAAACCTGTGTTTAGTGTTGAAGATGTGTACTATCCATTTCTGCAGTGACATAAAGGTTCGGTGTCTCATCAGCACTCTTGACTTTAGTGCCATATATAGGTAGTATTTCACTGCAGATCTGTTATTAAGGTCTGACTTGTACCACCGCTTCTCCCAGTCAGATCTTCCCTCTGCTCTGCTCACCACTTGTGAGTTCCTAGTGTGAATCTGAAATCTTGTCTCCGTGGTTGTCTTGGAGTAGGTAGATCTTAACGGCTTTCCGCATGCCAGGTGTGTGGCACGGGGGGGAGCCCCAGTTCAGGTTACAAATACGAAAAGGGAGCTAGAACTGGATTGGAAATCTTTGAAGAAAAAGAAGCTCTTCACCTTGATTTTTGTTTTTAAACTGAAAGTTATTTTGTAGATGCATATTAAGTGAAAGCACAGCTTTCTTCATACTGAAGAATTAGGTTGGTTTTTTGTGTTCAGTGATGGGCTGTCTGCGCTGAATACCATGTAGCTGATTTCTATTCTGTTCTAAAAAGTACTTTTAAGTAAAAGAAGCTGAAAATTGAAGTATTGAAAAAAGATTTGATTTTATAGCTGTAAACTGACTTCTCCTGGTAATTTACTATTTGTCTTTTGATAGACAAGTCCATGAGGTCCAATCTTACATGGGGCGCCTGGAGACTTCAGACAAAGAGTCAGTACACTGTAAGTAACAAATTAGTGAGAAAAGTCCCACTCCAGTACTGATTTGATTTAGCTTGCATCTTTAACCTTGTATGCTTTATCATTGTATTTACAATCATTATTGGAACAAAGTTGGCTCTTCAGTCATTGTGATCAGCTGGTGAGACACATCACCAATTTGGAATGCATTAAAATTATTTTAGTATTTGACTTCAGTAAGGTGATGTTTTGTATGAAGGACAGAGCAGAAGAGACAGAATAAAAATTTACTTCGAATCATCTTCCTATTGTAATTCTTTAATTGACAAATAGTGCTTACTGTGGATGCTTCTACAGTGTCTTGGTATGGGAATGCCAGATATTTTTTGGTGCTGTTAGATTTTGGAACGCGTTGTCAGGGTATGCTGTGGAGGCCTTCAACATAAACAGGTTAAAAAGCCCACATTGGTGCATTCATGGAGGTATAATGAACACATTGATGTGGACAGAACTCCAAATTCAGGACATCACTGGCCTAGTTTGTTAGGAGCTCAAAAGCTGAGAAATGTCATTGTATACCTGTCCTGTTATTTCGCTGTTCCTTAAGCATCCACTAATTGGCAGTATTCTCCAAAAGATGCTTAGTCCAGTTTCTGGGGAAAATGCCGTGATTTGGTGTGCAGGAATTTAAGCAGGATGATTCTGATAGTTCCTGCTTGCGTCAGAGTCAGAACCTGTAATTCCATCTGCTTATGAGAAATATGTAGAAGAGCTGGGTCTGAAATTGCTTCAGTAAATTTGGACTATAACCCTGCGTAAATAAAATGACTGTAATAAAGTGCTATGACATAGTGTGGCAGGACTTTTTACCCCAGCGCAGAATTGGCAAATGTATTTTGGACCTGTGTTTGAAGCCTTAGTTCCTGTATGAGTAATTGCTAATGGGCCTCATCAGAAATTTCTGAAGTGAAAGCACACTGCTTTGACTGGATACATTTATGCACATGTTGACTGAATTCTCCTACCCTAAATATATTTGTGAAGCATGACTTTGCTGTAGAAAGGGCTGTGATAACTTTTCCTATCAAAAAATAACGACTTGTCTACTGGTTCTGATTTTTGTGGTGGTTGTACTGCTCCTAGTACAATGCGAGACTTCCTGGACTGCTGTTCACTGGATGTGATTTTGGAGCCCCTTGAAAATTAGCATAATTTGCCATCTTGCCTCTCCTGCTTGAGACCATTTCAAGAGAGAGGATTATGCACCATCTCACATGATCAATAAATGAACATACTGTTTGTATATTTTTATATATAAAAAGCTACAGATATGTGCTCTAGATATTAGTGCATATTTCAGAATTTATGGGGAAAAGGATTATCTTTTGGCCGAAGAGCAGGAATAAGAGCCAGGAAATCAAACTTTCTGTTGCAGCTTTCCTTTTCCAACTTTGGGCAAATAATCCCTTCTTGCTCAGAAAAGTGTAAGATGACCAAGGTAGTAATACTATCGTTTGGACTAGCAGAAGTTGATGTAATTGTCTGTCTGCTCTCCTGGTTGTTTTTCTGTTAAGTTCAGCTGTACTAAATGATGAAGAGATGAATTAGGATGATTTGATTGATTTCTGTCTATATATGTGATTTAGTTACTCTTTGGTTGTGTGAGATCAAAGGGCAAAGAAAAGGGGTTGTATTTGCTGTGTGCTTTTCCGGGTTCTGCTGAACGCGATTTTCTGGAAGTCCTGAGATACCGTGGAGTAGTTAGCAGTTGGTTAATAACACTTTTCTGTATGCCTCTTTAGTCTAGATGCAAAATAAGAACAAATGGTGTCTGTAGGATTTGGTGATGATTTATATCAGGTCTGACCATGGCAACCTGAGACTTCAGGACTGTCCTCATGGCTGCACAGACATGATGGCGCTTCTGTCCTCTAATAATCAGTCTGTGGACATGCTCTGGAGGGTGCGTACCTTCAGCCTTACAGCTCACCTTCTTTAAATACGAGAATGTCAAATGATTAATAGTGCTTCTGTGTTTTGCCCATCTGTGCAATTCTTTAAGTTGTGAAATGCTGGATTGTGACATGGTTAGAAAATGTCGCTGTCAAATGAGGAAGAGGGTTGTGGCTTGTACGGAGTTTTGCTGTACAATGACTACAGCAACTGAAAGCATGACTGTTTTTCCCCAGTACAAGTATATGAGTTTGCGTTGTGTACTATTGCCCCTTTGCTATTTCTACGTAGATTATCAGAAGCAGTTGCAACGTAGATGATTACAGAGGCAATTATTTTGTGGCCTTGTTTTCCCACTTGCGAGGGCTTCAGCCCTGTTCTGGCTATGTCTTTCTGAGCTGTTTGTCCAGTCTCCCAGTTCCTGTCAACTCTGAATCCTTCCCATGCTCTGTCAATCTCCCCTGCTATAGGTATGGATGATGTATATTAACTCAGCATTAACAGTTTTCAGAGGTTTAAATTGCCATTGTTGTGAGAACCATCTTGGCTATTAGCTTGTGTGAGCAAATCCTGCTGAGGGAACAGGAAGGGGCTGAGGGGGGAATGTGGGATCTTTAAATCCTAATACATGGAGCTGATAGGGAAAGGGGCTCAGATATCTTGAAAGAGCAGGGGCTTTCCTAGCTCCTTTCTCAGAGGAGGAGGGAAAGGCAACACTCTCAAATTACTGAGTTAAAGAAATGGCTTTTCCTGGTATATGTAGTTCTTGGTTACCTGACTTTTTTCATCCGGTAAGGATTTGCATCTGTCAGGTTTTAAATACTGGTTTGAATGCTTTTGAGCTTTTACCTTCACTCAGACCGCAGTTCTTTAATTCAAATCAAATCACGTTTTTATTTCCTTGCAGTAGTAGAAAATGAGATTCAGGCAAGAATAGACAATATATTCAGCAACTTGGAGCGTCTGGAAATCCTGTCCAGCAAAGAACCTCCCAGTAAGCGACAGAATGCTAAACTGTAAGTTCACCTTCTTTGCTATGATAGTGTAATGTAGTCTTTGTAATTATGTCCATTAAATTTATTGAAGCCTTTTGCCTTTTGATTTGAGTGAAACCTTTACAGTTTGCGTAACTTATGTCTGTGCTCTACAGTAGCAAAATTGAGGCACAGAGGCAAAATCACTTTCCTGCATTTAACCACATTCTGGTGATGGAACTGGATTCATGGCTCTGTTCTGAGATGAGCAGAACATGTCACTTCGATGCTTAAAAAAATTTCTACTGTATATGGCATTTGCTTTTAATGGCATTTGTGGAGGTAAGGAGTAAAATTATTTCCGTTGGTATCATTTTCTCTGGACCGTTTTCCTAGCTGTTGGTGACTAACATAAGGAGGTTTCTGAAGTTAGCGCTGGTTTGAGCAGGAGGTTGGGCCAGAGACCTCAAGACTTCCTGTTCTAATTTATTCTGTGACTCTACTATTAATGTTTAGTCCCAAAATGCCTTTGTAGATACTATGGGTGGATTTCATGTCACCTATATTATAGAGGTCAGTATCTGAAGTAGTCATCTAGGCTTTCTTTACAGTCATCAAACATTTAATCAGAGACAATGGAGTTCTGGACATTGTTTGTTTTAGCCCAGCGGAGATGTCTCCTGTATTGCTCTGACTGACTTTTAAACTCCTTTTAATAAAAACTCAAACTTAAGAACATGGTGCTAATTAATGAAACTTGAAAGCTTAATCTTTTATGTGCATGAGGGTCATAAAATAGAAACTGTTCAAATCCTACTGTCTTTCCAAATCTGTGTCAAATGAGGAATGTGTGTATAAAACTCCTGAAGAGACTAGTCATGGGATAGGATGTCCAAGACAGCTCAAGGATTCTGCTTCACATTCTGTCATTAGCCTCCAGTTAAATAATCACCGGTTCAGTAGAAAAACAAGGCACGGAAGATCTAAATCTGGAATATAGGTCTAACATTGAATGTCGTTTATCTTCTAGATCAGTAGAACCCATAATTCTTTATTATTTGTCATTGTTAAATTATAATGCTCTATTGTTATATAAAAAACACCAGAAAATAACGGTATTTTTATCGCTGGGAATGTCTTCCTGATGTCTATCCTTTCTAGCCGAGTTGACCAGCTGAAGTATGATGTTCAGCATCTGCAGACAGCTCTGAGGAACTTTCAACATCGCCGTTACATCCGGGAGCAGCAGGAGCGACAGCGAGAAGAGTTGCTTGCACGTACATTCACTACTAATGTAAATATTCTCTATTTTAGATCTCTGTGTTCTAGAAGCCATAGTCTTTCAGAGAAGTTTCAGGCGAGACGTAGGCATGACTCTATTAGATTGTTGCTGTGAGATGTAAATGGAATAAAGATAGCAAAGTGTAACAATGTGTGTTGAAAAAGTACAACACTCTCATGAGGAAAAGTTGGTCTATTAAGAGGCAGTAGTAAAAGACTCCAGAAACTGCTGCTTCTATTTTATCCAGTGCAGTTCTACCTGACTCTATATAGCTGTTTCAAAAGGGTGAATGAAGTAGGTACCAAAGTATACATTCTACTTGGATTTGTGTCAAATGTCTTTGTCAAATCCTGAGATTTGTAAAATGTCTGGCTTTTATACACCCTGCTGTCAGTAGATGTCAACAAGCTTTAATTTGTCCAAATATAAATGACACAGCCGGGGGAAAAAACCTTGCTTTTTACCTGTAAATGATTCAAAAGTTTTTAACGACAAGAATGTGTTTCCACCTGTTCTTGTTAATTTTTAGTTCTTCCACTGGGAATTCCCCCCAGTGGAATTTCTAGAGGAATTTTGCTCTGAATAGTGTAGGATTGCTTTCAGATTTCACTTCTCTGTAACTAAAAAGCTAGTCTTTTTGTTTGTTTGTTTGTTTCTTTTTGTTTGGGTTTTTTTTGTTTTGTTTGGGTTTTTTTGCGTGGTGGGTTTTTTTTTTTGTTAAAGGCATATAACCTACCATTCATTTTTTGTGTTGTCATTCACTGTTAGGGTAAGGAAGAATAAATGTGAGTGGTCCTATTTTCTTGAGATTTGGGAAGTTCGATGCACTTCTCAAAGCCTGACATAAAAATGACATCTAGCATTTTGTTGGCTATTTCAAAGTTATAAAAAAGACGTGAAAGGAACACTGACATTTGAAACCTGATTTGTTTTCAAAACACTGTGGTGTTCCTCTGCAAATACGGAGAAATTTTCCTGTAGGAAAACTTGTTGTCCAGAAGTAACACATGTGTAAGTGGAACAGTTTCGAAGTAGCAGGCCTGCAAATGCAAAATAAATGGCGAGTTTTTTTTTTTCTCCTTTAGATGATGAAAGGTGTCTCAAAATGAAAAAGAAAAAAAAGAATTATTATTTTGTATTTCTTTTAACTCATTACAAAAATGTGACTTTTAAAGTATAATATCCCTTTAATAGGAAAACTATGATTTATTTGTCAGTTATTGGCCTATCTGTTTACAAAGTTTCTATCTATATACTACCCTATTCTATTAAATAGAAATGTCAGCTGAGCATGTAAGAATCCTGAATAAATCACTGTGACATACATAACAGCTTTTGAAAGCTGTAGCAGTTCTGAACATTTTGCTTAATTCGAAGATAAATGTGGTCTTTATCTTTAAAGCCTTCCATTGTACCATTCTGGAGAAAACCACTAACAGCAAATGAAAAATATGATGCCATCTAATCTTCCTATGAGGAGGGTCAAAAATCTACTTTGATATTTTTCTTGCTGCCTTGTGATGTATAAAAAACCCCTGCAAGCTCCTTGTATAGGAAATGGAATCCCTGCTGATTTGAAGTTTTAATAAATATGTGAAATAATAGCCATTCAGATCCAAATCCAAGTGCTTCTGCTCTGCAGACTCACGTAAGAGAAGACAAGACTCATGTAAGACGCTTGTTTCAATCTTAGTTCTTCATTAACATTTGATCAAAGAGATGTGTGTGCTGTCGCAGCTTTTTCATCCGGTAACTTTGACCCTGCAACTGCTAACAGCTCTGTCCTTTATCCTTCATTCTTTTACACTAAGCAGGACACCCACCTAGGCAGTACAACATCTAGCACTGGATTGTACGTGTCATTCCAATATTACCATTTTTTTTTACAATAATCATCAGAGTCTACTCAGAGCAAGTTTGGTGTTGTTACATGCATGTAACCTACAGCTGACAGTCAAATGTAGGGTGATAACCATCTTCTGCCCTAAATGCGAATTCTGCATTTTAGTAGTTCTTATCATTCTGAGTACACGGAAGCAGGTAAGCCAGTGTTTCCATGCTTACCTCTTACCAATATCATGATTCCTGTTCATAAAACAATGTGAGAGTGATGAGCTATTATCTTGACTCTCTCGGTGGAATGGTGTCCAGAGAAGATTAAACTGAAGCCTTTGAAAGACGAAAGTGATTGCATCCTCTGACCTCTTGAACAAACCAGGTTACAGAATTTTATCGTGTTATTTCCATTTCAAGATTCATCATTTCTAGCTGAGCTAATGCATCTTTTCCGGAAAAATGTTAATTTTTTATTTGGAGGAGGCCTGGGTGGTAGTGAGTCAGACCTTCAGTGAGCTAGGTTCGTGTCTGTTTTCCCTCACTATCAGAAATTTGCACCTTGTTGTAAGTAGGAGTTTATAGAATGTCATCCTTCAGACATTGTGTTTTGCAGGCCTTTTGTCGCTTAGAAATTTGATGTTAAATCTTTCAAAAGTCTTTCACTTGCAATGATCAAATGACTCTTTGTTAAACACCTTCTGTTAGTTTTGATGTTCTCTCTTGTAATACCCTTTCCTACATATATCATAAACTGAGATTATAAAAAATTCTCCACTTTTAATCTGACTTTTTATCCTTCGAGATCTAATTGCAGTTGAACAGCTGATCAATTTTGCTTTTTGGCTTGCTTCCTGTAGGCTTCTCTAAAGTACTTTTTTCACTCAAATATTAATGTTGTATTTAATATCCTTTCGAAAAAATGTTTAAAACATAATCCTTCAAGTCCTGTCAAGTTTTTGCCACCTTTGTTTCTGCATGTTCTTTTGCTGGATCTAACTATGTATGGGCAGTATGAGTGAGCAGGCAAGGTAACCAAGACCCTGCATTTCCCCTACAGGACTCTGACACCACCATACCGATCGACGAAACATTACAGTTTAATGAATCCCTCCAGAATGCCCATCGTGGCATGGATGATCTTATTGGCAGTGGGACCAACATCCTTCAGGGGCTGAGGGACCAGAGAGTGACATTAAAGGTGGGGGCATCACTTTTTACCCAAAAGACCCCACATTTTTCTGCGTTTGCGATGACCAGGCTAAGTAAAATAAATACATGAGTTTGTTTCAGTACACTGCTTCAAGCTGAGAATGTTGGGAGAGGCTTAAACTCCATTTTAACTAAACCTGAAATCTTTACATTTTACCATCTTATTAGGAACATCTTTAAGCTCTTTTTGTGTCTGGACAGCCTAGCAGTCTTCACCTGCACAGTAGTTAGTATCTGGAGTGCTGAATGTTATGTTTTGTTCTGTTATGTTTTTTTCTTTGGTTGGTTGGGTTTTTTTTGTTCAAATGAAGAATAGGAAGTAATGGCTAGCTCCAGACAGATGTTAATTCAGATGAAATCACTCAGAGCAACCACAAAGCTGGCATAAAGTACTTGTGTTTAAGATTAGTAATAAAGATAATACTCTCCCAGGTCTAATGCACCTCAACAATATTATCTTTCCCTGAATACTGTTAATGACAGCTGTATTTCTTCATGTCTCTTAAGAACAAATATTTGTCTTTTATTTTAAAGACCGTTCAAAGTGGTGTTTAATTTTGAGCAAATAGCTCAAAAATACAAAAAGCTTTTTAATAAGAAGTGTGTGTTGGGGGGAAAGCTGGATTTCTGAAAAACGTGGGGAAATTACTCTCTCTGTTATATATATCTGATGAAGATAGCTATTGTCTGTTGTGTGATACTGCTTTGTTTTGGGATGTATCGGCCAGAGGATTTAGGCATTTTTAATTGCTAACATAAACCCCTACATTTGGTCAGATAAATCACATCTCAAGCTCCATTGATTGTATAGACTAGGGTTTCACTGGCTATAAAGGCAGTCTAGCCAGCTTACATACAGATAGCTGAACTGTATACACGTATGGGTCTCACCCTTAAAGTGCATAGGCATTTTGCTGGAGCAACTTTTAATACCTACGGTACCCATTTCCTAGGAGTTACCAGAGCTGGGTGTCTTCACAGGGCAGAGTTGCTAGGTGCTTATTTTAATCCTAATGTCTGTTGCAATTCACAAGCCAGATACTTCCTATCCTGATCACAGAGGTCCAGGCTAGCTTGTATTCCCAAAGCACTGGACAGGACCATCGCAGAGTGTAATGGCAGAGGACATTTGTCCTCTGCGTTTAGCACTAGATAGCTTTGGTGGCTGATCACATTGTCTTGGGGCATCCAGTCATTAAAGTGCATGAGTGTACCTGTGCTTCACACAGGGAATCGAGTTGTTGATTCTACAAGATGGTAAGTCACTGATTCAAGGTAATCTCTGATCAGCGACTGAAGCACTTGGTTTCTGGAGGGTTCCTGAGAAGGAAGTGCATACGTCACAAGTCAGGAGAACTTAACCACAGTTGGCAAATACGATAAAGGAACACTTGCAGGACTTGCTGCCTCAAAGAGATTGAGAGGAAATGCTATTTCTTGTTGTAGTCAGTAGTCCTGTCTTGTGTCTTTTGCTAGTTAGATTGCAGTAACGTGCCTGGATTCCTATTAGATCATGGTGGGCCTTCTGCAAATGTAAGCATTCCTTGCCTCAGCTGCCAACTTGTGGCAAGTCAAGGATACTTCAGGTCAGAACTGTAATATTAAAATTGTTAGTGTGTCTCTGCCCACTGCTACTGATAGTCTGTAATTTTGGAGCATCATGTTCATATGTTTTCAGGGGGACATTTCTTCTCACTCACAGATGAGGAAACATCTGTTCACATTCCTTTTCCCCTTAGCTTTTCTTACGCTATCAAAGACTTTGTTGCACGTTCACAAATCTGGCAGAAGCAGCTAGCATAGAGACAGCTTATCAAGATAAATGGGTTAATTTGGAAGCATGTTAATCTATGTAACTTCTTGGGTATTGGATATAAATAGACAGGTATGAACCAAGTATTCCCAAATTGTCGCAAGGCATTAACTGTTCTAGTTGTACTATTCCACTGTTTCATGGACTGCAAGAATTGAAGAGTTTTCATTTTCCTATGGTTTGCTTTCATTTTAAAGCTTCATTTTTGGTTTCTCTTCTCCAAGCAAGGTTTTCTTTTGTTCTGAAGTAGTGTGAAAAGATTGCTCCAGAGACAGGAAAAGTGCTGAACTTGAAAATGTAGTATCCAGGGATTTAATGTGAGGTGTATGAAATGAAGGTGAAAGATGTGATTATGCTTTACTAGCAGAGACATAACCTGATTTCAGCAAAAGGCCTGAATACCTACACAGCCTTCTACAGAAGAAACTGATTATCTAATTTGGTATTGCAAATCTATGTATCTTATGGATTGAGAAACTGTTTGTGCATGTATGTCTAATATAGTTGATATAAATTCTGTCCTTAGAGAGCTTTTCTGATCTTAAGTTACAATTCCCACATTTCACCGTTTTATTCGAGACCAAAGATACAGTGGACTGTGAGAACAGAGAGTTTGTATTTTAAAGCATAGTAGTAGAGCATTGTGATGGGAATCTGTGCTATTGGTGTTGCTCGGAGAAGAAATAACTTAACAGCTTTCTGAAGCAGGGTGTTCTGTTAAGGACTTGGACGCCGAAGTCAGTTTGAGAGACTAGGTCCATTATCATCACCATGATGTGACGAGGCTACTCTCTGGCAGTAACCAACTTTGTGCACACAGCGGTGCGATGGAGGTTGGTCCTGGCCTCTGCCTCTCTGACTGCGTGCTGTGAGCTGAGTTGCGGAGCTCAGTGCAGCATCTCTGCCTGCCCATCGGTATGCCACCCATTTGTCTAGCTTATCTAGAAGGGTGCTTCTCTAGATGGTACCTACCTGTACCATCGTGACTCTGCAGCCAGGAGTTCCCTCCTTTCTTCCCAGAGGGGATGACATCCAGCTCTGAACTGTGCCCAGAGTACATCTACGTGCCTGTATTTCATACAGTTTCCTTTGACCGTTGCCCTGAAATAAAGTAGGTTTCCTGCTGCACTGCAGTGGTGACTCCCCCAGGTCATTTCCTGGTACCTCCAGTTCTGCAGCTCACTGTGTTTATCTGTTATGTGCTTACTGCTGATGTGGTAACTGGTGGGATCCGCATTCTTAATAATACTAACTGCTTCAGCAGTGAAACAAAACTGAGGTGTGGGCTGCCTGCAGTACACCTGCTAGCAGTCTTTGTTCAGTGGGGGACAGACTTTTTAGCAGGGCCTGTTGCAACAGGACAAGGGGGAATGGTTTTAACTAAAAGAGGGTAGATTTAGACTAGATATAAGGAAGAAATTTTTTACAGTGAGGGTGGTGAGACACTGGCACAGGTTGCCCAGAGAGGTGGTAGATGCCCCATTCCTGGAAACATTCCAGGTCAGGTTGGACAGGGCTCTGAGCAACCTGATCTAGTTGAAGATGTCTCTGCTCATTGCAGGGGGTTAGACTAGATGACCTTTAAACATCCCTTCCAACCCAAGACCATTCTATGATTCAGTGCTTTTCTCCAGAAGGATTTCTTGAAATTGCATTAATTACACTTTTGTATATGTTTTCATTGCACTCAAGCATTAGCCATACAAGTTTCTGGACCTCCTTTTCAATCTCTTGTTGGTATGAACTGTGCTTTTTTTTAGGAGGGAAGTTCTGCAAGAAAGGTGGTCTGATCAAGAAGCTTCAAACTCTTATTAGACTGCGTGTCTGAAAAAGGACCAGAAAAACTCTTAATGTCTCCATAGGAAGTGCATTTTCCCTGGGCCACTCTTTATGATGTCTCTGTCCGGACAGATTGTTTTGTATCTTTAACCACATTCCTGTTCATGTGTGTGAATTAATTAGTCTCATCATCCAGCTATTTCCAGAGTCCTGTGGCCATCTCCTCTTAAGTTGTAGGAACCGTTGGCTGATAGCAAGTTCCATCAGTCAGAATTCATCACTTACCACCCATGATGAAATTCTTGAACTGTGGGAATAAGGATGTTGAACCATGAGGTTAATTGTTTCTTTGCTGTCTTTTTATTCTTAGGGTACTCACAAGAAGATCCTGGATGTTGCCAACATGTTGGGCTTATCCAATACAGTAATGCGGCTGATTGAGAAGCGAGCCTTTCAAGATAAATACTTCATGATTGGGGGAATGATTTTGACTTGTGTAATTATGTTTCTCGTCGTGCAGTATCTGACATGAGCTACTGAACTACTGCCAGAGGAGATCGTCTTTTGGAGCAAGGTGGACTGTCCTCCAAACTGTACTTTCCTCTGAGTGCTGCTTTGGATGAGCCCCTCCTGTGAACTTTGGAGTTTACAAATCACACTCAGACACGTCACGTGAAAAGCACGTAGGGAAACACATTTCTCTGGGGATGCTGTAGTTGAGAATGGCCCTATAAAAATATCCCTAGCCTTTACTGCTCTCACCTTATTGTCTGCAAGTTTAAGAATCTGGTTAAATAGGAAGCAGAAGTGAAAATTTTTCCCAGTATTGCAAGGTAGGAGTGTCCTTTTGGGTAGATAGGGATATGAGGATGCAAAGGCAGAGCATAAGATGTAGTGTGCTAGAAGTGACCCTGATCACTGTATTTTGCAATGAAAGAATGCCACTGAGGGGAATTTCACATTGTTTGTGGGCACGGTCCTGCGGAGTAATTGTGCAAGAAGGCAGCAAGTGCAGGGTTCCCATCTGCATACTCACCATTTTGCTTGGAGGGAGGATTTGTGGGGAAGGGTCTTGAAGCACGGTGATAACCTCAGCTATCTTTTTTGTTTATTAACCAGCACAAATCTTCCCGTTTTTAGGCTGAGATGCTTCTCATCTTATCTGAGGTATGTTTTGGTACCTTTTTATGCCCTGCTGCTTCCAGCAGTGGAAGCTGAATGCTGTACTCCTGCCTGCTTTCAATCAGGTGCGCGCCAGGCCTGTGTCATCTCACTGTGCCTAGTACCAAATCCAGCCTCTGAAAGCTGCAAGACTGACATTTTTAGTGCTAGTGCACATCACGTTTTGGTGAGTTGTATTCATTTTCTGAGGTGGTTGGGGTTTTGTGCTCTGTAGCTGGTATTTTTTGAATCGATGGAGCAGGCAAGTCCTCGCTGTGCTCAAATTCAGATTTGTGATTTTTATGTTCATAGAGCTGGAACAGGCTCTCTCTGCTGTTCTTTACATTCAGAATAACGATGGGATCAGGGCAACAGACCTTTCACTTAAAATCAGTTGTCGTCAGAAGAGTTTCCTGAAGTTACGTGCCTTGGGATGGCAAACATCCCTCATGCTTGGGAAGGGTGTTCTTTGCGCTATCCTTTGTACCCGCAAAATTACTGTGAAAGACATTCTCATACATATCCTCTCACAGAGATGATAGCCAACTTAGACGTGTCTCCTTGGTTGTAGCTGTGTATCCACATTTAAATGTAGCTGTGTATCCACATTTAAACATTCACAGTGACAAATGCCTCATTGTTTAAATA
>NW_009222763.1:15291-17873 GCF_000690835.1 Fulmarus glacialis | reverse complement strand
TTCCCTACAGACTGGGGGGGCTCTGTTAGAACGGCTATCCTGAGATTTTGGGCATCCTCCATTTCAATCAGCCTTCAGATACATTCCCATCCCAGTTTGTGTGCAAGTCTGCAGCGTTTCCGGATATCTGACGGTGGCACAGAAGGTGTCATATTCAGATGATGTGGCATAATGGTGGAAATTCCTTCGGTTTTTTCCTGTCTGGAATGGTTGTGGTTCTTTTGATTAGTAACAGATTTCAAGTTCTGCATCCTATCTTTGCTGCAATAAGCTTTGCTTTTATTATGTAGCCTGTTGCAAATGTGGAAAAATAGTATTAATAACTAAAAAATGAATTTCAGTTAATATGAAAGTGAAACAGGCTTTAGCCGTGCTTGTTTACAGTTGCATAACTGAAGCATTGACTGACCTGTGTGCTGTGGCATAGCTGTCAAGGCCAGACGGGAGCACCCGATTTGATCAGCTGTCACAGGCCAGTCCGCTTCATACGTGGAACCCAGGGCAAGGAAGAGTCCGCAGTCGGAGCGCCAGCTGGCTGCACCACGGACACAAGAGTGGAGGCCGAGATGCCATCAGTGCCTAGATAATCCCATCAGATGGTTCAGCGGAAGAAAGCAGGAAAGCCTCGATGCTTGTTGAATGTCGTGCGTGCTGCACGCCGTCTGGCTGTCTGTTCTGGGCTTCTCAATGTGTTTGATGCTTCTCAAGTGTTTCGTGCTCTTCGCGTTCCTCAGCCTGCTAGGCTTTCCCAAAGAAACACATCAGCAGACCAAGTACAGAATCAGTTTTCATTTGAGCCTGAGGGACTGGGGAATTAAAAAGAAAAGAGGAAGTCTGCAGTGATAGATATCTGTCTTACTGTTTCTTTACTCTAAATCTTAAATCTAAATTTACCTTGAATTTATTTTAAATATGAAATCTGATAGATTTAGCATACTATGCACTTGCGAGATCATTTGTGAGATCAGTTGGGCACCTTGCAGGGGATCCCTGGCCAATCTTTTTCTGTTCCGATAAACTGGTCTAATTCCACCTTGATTTTACAACTTTACGGTTTAGTGTTTAAGGGATGTCATTTGATGGTGTTTAACGTTTATATAGTTGTGACCCAGTGTAGCACGATTTGTCTTATACCAAGGTGGGACTTATACCAATTTGTTTCCTTTTTTGGCTTGTGGTAGGAGCCATAAAATAATTGGAACTGGATTTTTTTTCTGTTTTTGAGACTACCTTGACATTTTAATACATGTTTCTCTGTTCATTCATTTTGCCCTTTTAGTCTCCTTGTTCTCGTGTAGGCTAATTTCCCTTTTGTAAGCAAAGTGTCCTTGCTATTCACCGTGTCTGAAGGCAAGATGTGGGGCTTGAAGGAACCACTTAGGTAACTGGATTTAATGTGTGCAACTTCAAACAAATTTGTACTACATATTAAGTGCAAAATGATTTATAAGAGCATCTGTGCTATCTCAGTGTAAAACCCTCAAAGCCTCTGTCATTACAGTGTGCCACAGCAGGAGCACAGGGAGGATCAAGATCCCTGCTAACATTAAGTGAGACAGAGCTGAAACCCTGGAGTCTTTACACATGTTGCTGCTACAGCTCCCTGAAGGTTCCTTTCTTACTAAAGGCTACATTTCCTTCAACAGAGCTGTTTTGCTTCTGAACTTCTGTGGCACAGCAAGCGTTCCAGCTGTTGGATGAACTGCTCTCTCACGAGAGGACACTGTGGAAATTAACTTGCCTCTGGAAAAAAACTTTTACCAGTATTTTATATGTAAAGGGACAAGGGTGGGACACGATGTGATTCATGTGATGTGTTATGTGAATAAAGATTTTTCAACCAAAATGAAGTTTTTTTACCTTGGCTAACATGTACGGTGCCCAAATATTTAAACAAGCCGGACAAATTCCAATATTCTAAATATTGAGGCAGGTAAGGCAGAAGACTGGCTTGGCCAAACAGGGAACCCCTGCCTGAGCTCAGATGTGAAAAGGAAGTTCACAGAAAGTGGAAGCAGGGGTCAAAGCCAAAGCTCAGCTGGCATTGAAATGAGTGAGGGCTAAGAAGGGCTTGTATAAATGCACTGGTAGCAAGAGGAACCAAAGCCACCACCCAAAGGGAAGGGGACGCTACAGGAGGCATCTGGGTGACAGTCTTTCCTCCCGCAGTCTCTCCCACTTTGCCCACACAGGGTGTGTGGTGGCAGATGCCCCACCTGAGGGGGAAGCAGTGCCAGAAGGGGAGAGGACGGGTTCTTCAGGCTTCTGTGAAGTGGGCAAGCCAGATGGAAACACACGGGGAGCCATAAACAGGAAAGTCATAGAGTCATTAAGATTGGAAAAGACCTCTAAGATCATCAAGTCCAACCATTAACCCAACACCACCATGTAGAACAAAGTCCTGCATATGGAGGGAGAAAGTGTGCAATGAGGAGAAAGGAGATGGGAAACATGGGGTGGATTTTCTTCCCAGTTCACTGAGAATGGATGGAGAGAGGAGGGGGCGTTCTGCAGAGAAAGCACCAGCAGGGAGAGGGTCACCGGGATGCTGCGGAGTGGCCCAGTCTGCGTCTTTCAGCAGG
>NW_009222763.1:10652-15281 GCF_000690835.1 Fulmarus glacialis | reverse complement strand
GGGAGCGTGTGTGTGCGCTGGCTCCAGACCAGGCGCTCCCAGTGACGGCTCTCACTGGTGAGATTGGTGGTGACACAGCAGGCTTGTGTGGGCCTGGAAGTGGTGGTGGCTCAGAAGGGTGGTAGAAATGGTGGTGGTCTCTGCTGGCTGGGTGGTGGAACAGGAGTGCGGGGGCAGCTGGGATGGGGGGGGAGCTGGGTGCAGGTGGGAGCTACGCTGCGGGGAAGACACCCAGGACCTCAGCGTGCTCTGCCCGCTCCCTCTTTGGCACCAGAGAGGGGCCAGACCTTCCCCTCTCCTGCCTTCTACCTGCTGATGATGCAGGTGGTGGGGGCTGGAGTCCTGGTGTCCTGCTCAACCTTCCTTCTAGGTTCTAAAGAAGGATAGCAAAGGAAAAACATGGAGAGCAAAATGTGGCTGTTGATAAAACAGATTGTGGCTTTAAAATGTGAGATCAAGGGGTTAGATTATCTTTCTCTTGCAATTATGTTTTGTTTTGTAGTAATTGAAGTTCCCCACAGCTACAAAACACTTATTAAATCAGAAAATACCCAGCAAGGAATGCAAAAAGTTAAAAATTCATCCAGTGATGTAGGTATAAACTAGATAGATAGATCTGATCAGCCTTTGGCAGTCTGCTGAGACAGGTCTTCACAGTTTATCTTCTAGGGTGGTCCCCTAAAGGACTTCAATGCGATAAGCAGTTTCTAGACTTAACTAGAAACAGTATTGCTGCTTCAGCAGCATGCTTTAAGGTGTGACTGTATGTGAGGAAGAAATGTAGGAGGGTCTAAAACAGAGAGGTAAAAGTTTTGAAACAAAGAGACTAAGTGCAGTCAGTATTTTAGCAGTTAAAAGCAGAATGAATTGTTTAACGTATATGCAGATTGGAGGGGGAGATAATAAGACGACATTATGATTGGATGGGAGAGAAGTGATTTAGAAGGAAGATGGTACAGATAAGTACTAGAGGATGTTTGTACTTGTCTAGTAACTAAAGCTTAATATATACGCCTATATATGTATACTGTTTCCAAATGTTAACCCTATAATGCATGATTACAACTGATATGCGTTAAAAGTCAACACCTCCTTTAGAGTAAAATAAACCCAATGGTAACGCTACCCTTGACTATAGTAACAATATTGAATGCCTCAGCTGTAGAAGAAAAAAATCATGAGCTATAACACAATCCAAAGGTGATGGTATCATGTTTTCACCGTAACAGTGCAAATATAAAAATTTTGACAGTTGCTCTGCAGAGGGTGCTCCTGCCTCGCTCCGTTTTGTCTTGCCCAAGGCCTGCGGGTGCTGAAGCCTTTCCCGGCGCACCTCCCCACGCATCCCCCCTCCAGCCCCCGCCAGCTCTCCCTGTACCAGCAAGCACCGGCTGCTGCAGTCCCGGCTGGATTCTTGGCAGCAATCTGCCCTCTTCCTCCCCGGGCAATCATTTGGCTCTTGTTAGTCTACCACTCTTGGATATCTTTGCACCTTGATTTAGGGAAGTGAAAAGCTAAAGCAAAATAGGGGGAATAAAACAGTGACCGGGTACCAGAGAAGAACAGTACATGATAGCAACGTTCTGGAAATGGGCACTAGACATGACAACCCGGCTAGACTTCAGATGATCTGAGAGTTGCAAAATATAGGGCAGGTATATTGTCAGAGACATCAGTTGTGCTGGACACAGTGAAGGAGTGCTGCTGCCCTTGGCCGTCATGGTATCTCCAGAGTAACTCAGATGCTGGCGTGGTGCATCCCCTCATGGACAGGGAGGAGGGCACGCCAGGCTGGCCAGTGGCAGGTGAGAAGAGCCCTATGGAAATCCTCAGGGACTTTGTCTGCAGAGCCTGGGTTCCTGGCTCTGGGTGACAGGGCTCTGGGATGAGTGTGCAAGTGCCCGTCTACCTCTGAAGCCCCAGTGGCAGGGGCTAGCTGGGAGCAATAGGCAGAGCTGCCCATGGAGCAGCTGACGCCTGTGATCCCAGTGGCTCACGGCAGCATTCCCAGGGCAGGGGCATCACAGCAGCAAGGATGGGACGTGATGGCCATGGTCCTTCCCACGCTGACCTGTGCACTCCAAGGAGGACGAACAGCTGCCATGAGGCACCCAGCCGTTGGCAGGGCTGGGAGCTCTGTGTAGGAAGGTCCTTCCCGAACACCGGACGGGAGGTGAATGGGCCGTTTCAATCTACCTGCTCTGGAATGTGCATGTCAGACCTGCGTAAGGAGACACCTTGTCTGCACGGTTTGGCTAATGGTTCGAGAGAAATATGCTCAGCTCTGCAGCTGTGTGGGCAGCCCTTGCTTTGATTTCCAGCCTGTTGCTGAGCAAGCACTTGTAAATGATCTCCAAGCTAAAAGCCTGCTTTTGGTTTTATGAGTTATAATCTGGACTAAAAGCCAGGAAAGGGGAAATGACTTCTTAAGTGTGGTTTGGTTGTAAAATTGCGATCTGGGGCCAGAGCCTGATCTGCCAGAAAAAGGAGACTTTGTGCCGCCTTCAATAACCCCAGGCACTCTCGCCTGCTGGAACCTGAAGTTCAGAAGCAGGAGGTGGTTCCTTGGGGAGTTAAAGGAAACACCACATGCAACTAGTCAGTGTAACCCAGGCTGAACTGCTGCTGCAAACTGAGGGGGATACCTAGAACACAAAGGCTGTAGTTCTCTGGAGAGAGTCCCTGGACAGCCTGGTCCCCACCACCACCCAGCTCTTCTCCTCCAGCCTTCCTGACCACAGCACAGACAAAGGAGCTGGACACTGTACTCCAAAGGCAAAACAATACCAGGAGCTTGTTCACCTTCCAGAACAAGTGTAAAGGGGTATTTCTGCAGCTGGTGTTTCCTCACCCCACCAGGTAGATCTCTCTCCACCACCTCCAGCACTTTATGTTTGCTTGTAAACACCCCCATGGTGGAAAGTCTTCCTTATTCCCTCTCTTTCTCTCACCCTCTTCCCTTTTGTGCTGCATAGGAGCCAATATAGTTCAGGACTCTGTATTTATGCGTGATGATTAGGTTACAAGAGCAACTAAGCAGGATTTAACCGATCAGATTCAAAGCTGCTTATTCGCAGTAACAAGGATCCCTGCCCCCCTTTGATGGGGGGACACTGGACCATGCTGGTCTCCCGGATATCGGCTGGGAATAAATGCAACTACCCCAAATCCCCAATAGCTGAAGACAGCACCGAGGAAAGAGCACAGTCTGAACTGCTGGGGGAGGGAGAGACAGGGAGCGCATCTTCCAGGGCTATGCCACTGGATGTGAACCACGCATAAGGACACACTGCCGCTGCGAGTGCATCTCTGTGGGATTACAGGCACCCTGTGTTCATCTCCAGATTAGGGGGAAAGTGGAGAGGAACAGGAGAAAGTGGTGCCACTGGCTGTGACCAGGGGATTGTGTGGACTTGTAGGGACTTCTGGAGCCAGCAATAAAGGGCCATGAGTCCTGGGCAGTGCAAACAGCTGAGTGCCAGAAGGGCAGTCTGTAAGAACCGAATTCATCCCTCCAGATCTTGACCCTGAAAAGACACGTGGCTGAAGGCAGAGCACCGCCCTTTTTCCCCCAATGCAGCGAAGTGAAAAATAAACAAATCTGTGTGCAGGCCTGGCTCTGGCCATGCAAGTGGGGAGGAAAGGGGCTTAGCCCTTCCTCAGTGCTCTGGAACTAGTGGCAGGAGAGGGAAGGCTGGAGAAAGGACACTTCTTTCCTGCGCCAGCAGACTGCAGCTCTGCTGAGGGAAAGCATGTGCTGCAGCCTGCAGATGAGAACAGCAGGGACAGTGTGGGAAGCAGCAGAAGGTCCTGCTCATGGTGTCCCTGCTCCAGCTGCAGCCGGTGGCCAAGCAGAGAGGAGCCGGGCACCCTAGACAGACCGCCAAGGTGCGGAGGAGGGTCTGACTCAACAAGGATCCAGCAAGCAAGGGCCCCCACAGGGAACTGTAGGGAACTGGCTGCGCTGACCAGATCACAGCCCATGGGGAAGGGTCTGGTTCACCACCAATCCACGTCAGCCTGTGCACCCTGTTATGCTCCAGCCCCAGCGGGGCACAGCAATAGCATGGGGATGTCCTGCAGTGCAGGATCAGCCCTTCAGTGGGAGAAAGTCTGTGCTGCACCGTACAGTGAGCCACAGGGACAAAGCAGAGCTCTAGTGGGTCTGGGAGCTGCACCAGCAGTGTGGGAGCACCTCACCACTGTGCAGAGCTGCTGCACTTCTGTGGGCGGGTGCAAATCAGGGGTGGGGAGACCCATCAGACACCACACAGGGCTGTGGGCACCGGGAGAAACAACAACGAACTCCAGTGTGTCCAGGCTCCCCAACATAGAGGAATCTGTGCCTAAAGGTAAATGCTGCCTCCTCTCCTCCCTCCTGAGTCACCAGTGACAACTGCAGACACAACCGTTTCTGTCCCAAATTTCCATAGGCATTTCTAGTCAGGCCAGTCCTATTGCCACAGAGCTGGTAGCTCAGACAAGGCAGAAATGCCCAGCAGGCAGGGCGCACCCACAGGAGTGCTCAAAGTGAGCACAGGCACTGCTGAACTACCAAGAAACTCAGGCTGGGGGAGAGTCACCCAGGCACGTGCTCCAAAACCCTCCCTGGCAGGCCAAAAGGGGCTA
>NW_009222763.1:0-10627 GCF_000690835.1 Fulmarus glacialis | reverse complement strand
ACATCCCATCAGCTTCTCCTTGGAAGGGAAACATCCAGCCTCTAGGGAAGGGGGCGAAGGCTCCAGCACTGCACAGCCTGCCCATTACAAGAGAGACTGAGGATTTAACACAGGAATACATGGCTGTGACTGCAGTGACAGTCACATGAAAATCCTCGCTTTGCCACCTTGGAGTAGGTGCCATTTGGCATACTTTAAATATTCCTTGTCCTGTGATAAAACCAAAACAATCAGAGGGAGCCAACAGCCCAATGATAGATGATACTGGGATTTTAAATAGTCATAATGCTGGAGGAGGGTCATCTTTGTGTTTTACATCCTTACAGCCTGTTAATCTTGCATTCCCAAAGCACTGCAGGAAACAGTAAAATGATGGGTTTCCTGCTCTTCACAGGCAGTGGCATGTGCAGGATGTGCTTGAGGAAGGTGCCCAGAAGGACATGGGATTTCAGATCCGAGAGCTCTGCCATGTGTTTGTTGGCTGCACCTACCCTACAAGACAACCCCACTTCTCATGGTCCCTATCCCCCAACTACTGTGGCCAGCAGATGTTTTGAAGTCACAGCCATGACCTTCCAAGCCCATCTGGTCCTCTCCAGGAAGGCAGGGCTATTGGAGAACAGTGCTCTCCCAGGACTCACCCTGAAAAAGAGCTGGGGCCTGGGATAACATGCCTCCTGGGAGTGGGTGCACCCAAAGCTCACCTCCTCTGCACTGCAGACACCCAACAAAAGTGCAGGTAGTTAGTGCACTAAGTACTGCCAGTCTTTCACCAACTGGCAATTAAATGAGCTTAAGATAATGGGGCCCAATTATGGCATCTATCTGTAAAATTATAATGCTCTGGCCCACAAATCCTGCAAATAAGCTACTGCAGTCAAATGAGAAACAATCAAACAGCTGACATTTGACTTTCATTCAAAGTGACCAAAAAAAAAAAAAAAAAAAAATCAAAAAAGTTGAGTGGAGGGCTTACTGTGTAAGCATTTACTTATTCAACAGAACAAGAGTATAACAAATCACTGCAGTTGTCTTTTAGAAATATAAAATGGGTCCAGGAGTATTCATAACCTTTTTATTCTAAATTGTCAACAAGAACCTTGACAGAACCGAACTTTAAAATAATCCTAATTTTGTATTCTAGTTAACATGTATTATTTTACATTGGTAGTAACACAAACGATGAAAATTCAGTATTTTGAGGAACATTCTTTTCAAAATGTGAAAGGCATTAATTTCCTTCTAGACAAATACTATCTCCGGTTTCTTAATTCTTTGTGTTTGTATATTTAGATCCCATTTTGTACTTTGCATCCATTTTTAGAAAGGTACTGCTTGATCCAAACATTTACACAGTCCCAAACATGTATTTTTAGTGATTTAAACCACTCCTGCCTCCTCCCTCTGGCCCCCGCCCCCCCAACGAAGAACAATTACGTTAGAGCTCTCAAATATGTTTTAAGTGTTAGAAAACTATAACAACCCTAATGGAAACTAAAGAAGTACTTAAGTGTACTCTTTAACTTCACCTGTTTGGTATTATGCATATTGTAAGGAATTCACAGAGGATTCCCCATTATTGTATGACTTGGAGCACCACGCACCCACGTGACAAAGTTAATGCTTAAGGCTTGAAGCTGCAGAGGCGTGATCAGGATGCTTTCTAGGAAGAAGACAGAAGTCTCTGTAAATGACAATGTAGTTTAAAACCAAAATTGTCCACTTTACACACCCTATGTGGACAAACTCAGATACTTCTAGGTTCGGCTGAACCAGATGATTTTAATTAAACATTATGCAGTAGGAAATCTCAGCCTCTTTACAGGCTGGAGAAACTCTCAGAACTCACTTTATGCTCTCCAGGCTGTAACAGACCCTCAAATATGACTTCGCTAGCTACCAATGTTATGACCACAGCTTACTGCAGAGAGTGTTCTGCACGTCCCCAGCAAACAACCAAATGTTCTCACATATGTCCAGTAAAAGTTCCACAGAAATCACTCTAGACACCATATAATCCTCCGTAATATGTAATGTTGCTTTGCAGATGCAAGACACATGCTTATGGTGCAGGGTAGAAATTCCTGGAAATTACTCTGTTTTCTGGTTCCTGACTTCCACTGAAATGGAATTATAATAGTTCCTGCCACACAAAGGCCTGAATTCACACAAATCTGCCATTTTTTGCAGGGCATTTCCTCTCCCCCCAGCCCCCAGCATAATTGCACCCCTTCATTTATAGTTAGCACAAAACATGGTAAGTACACAACTCTGAAGGGGCCTCTTTTGCAAAAGCACACACTTGTTTTAAAGCATCAAACTAAGGGACAAGATTGTAGTGATATGTGCAATCCCCCAGCTGTTCTGTTTCTGACTATCACTCGTCTGATTAGGAACCTAATCAGACCCTACCTCCTCTACTTAAAATCACCCCCTTCCCCACCCCCGCCCCTTAAAACCTATCACCGCTTCACAAGAGTTCTCCTGCTGTTTCCAAATCACTGGAGCAAATAGAACAACTTCACAGATCATCAGCGTTGCCATTTGACAAGTGAACCAACAGAGACTTGCTAATTCCTGCGTTTCTCCTGGTAATTACTCACTGCTGTCTGAGGAAGGAAGGTTTCTGAGTTGGTGCCCTCTAAATTTATCAGTCCATTTACTCAGTAACAGTAACAAAGATCACTAAATGAATATGAGGGTAACTTATGAAACAAATGCTTGGGGAAAAGATTTGGCGACCAAGGATGGTTTTTACAACTCAAATGTTGCAAAAATATGTCACACAGCAACAGCCAAGTCCTGCCATCAGGTCCAGAGAATATCTGCCATCCGCAGGAGCTCTATGGTCCTAGTAAGGGAACCATGTGGTTCAAGCCGGGGGCGGGGAGGGAGGGTGGGGGGTGAAAGGGCTTAGTGTCGATAGTGTGGAAGGACTTGTTTAGAAAGACAGAGCCAAAGTGGCTGGGGAGCGGGGCTGCTTAAACTGGACCACTGTAATGAAGGGCCTGTCAAGAATATGAAATAAAGAATACAGAGGATGCTTTAAAGAAAGGATACAGAGGATGACCCAAGCATCAGATTCCCTCAGAAGCTGTTCTCAAGGAGGCAGGTGTTATATACTACCCCTCCTGTCCATGAAGTGGTGGCCATAAAGCACTGCTGCAGCCAGAGATTTCAGCAACTGTCACCATCTACAGAAGCCACTGTGCCAAAACCACATGCATAGTACTTACAGCTTTTCCATGATACGGCGTATGGGAAGGACTCAGGGGCACGTACTCTTGAAGGCAAGCAATTCTTTTGTTCAAAGGTGGTACTGGAACTGAAAGACTTCAGTTACTTCTCCTGACAAATGCGCTTACTCAAATCTATGCATTTTATGCAATTTATGCATTTTACTCAAATTTTATGCATTATTTATAGCACAGAGGAAAGCAGGGACATAAGGGGATGGTACTTTGCCACTTGGAGGTGGTAGTGCTTAGAAGAGCTATATACGCTCTAATCACTAGAAAGTTTTCCAAAAAGTTAATGAGTGAAACCAGATAGCACTGTTGTCAGCCCTTATGGAAGGAGAGGCATATCACAGCTGAGCTCATACAGAGCTGCAGAGCTGTCAAGTGCAGGACTGTTGCTGCATATGGGCTTAGACAAACCTTAAAACATGCTTTGGCAACTCTGATTGTGCCATCACATCTTGTATACAGTCTGCAATCAGGATCCACTGTCAGAACAATGAAACCAGTCAAGGCAGCTCCATCCAGTTCGCAGCGGGCCATTAAGCCCCTCGCTCCCCCAAAACCAAACTGAGTACAGGAGGGGGAGATTTCTGCTAACATAGGGCCCTAATGCCAGCACATCTGCCAAGTCTAAGGTGACAGGAGGTCACAAGGGACTAGCTAGCTATTAGCTCAACAGAAGCTCAGTAACTGTTTGAAAAGGCTCCAGAGGGAGGCACTTGGCCACATTTCCAAAGTCAGCATAAAGGCTCATCACCTTTCTTCCCTGCACACTGGCCAGACATCCAGCAGGAACTGAACATAGGCCACCCTGCCACACGCAGGCAAGAGCAGAGGGTGGCTGTGTTCCTAAGGGCTTCCTTCTCTTGTATGGGCCAGTCATATGAGAAAGCAAGTAACACTGAACCAGCACCCTAAGAACGTTCACTGTTAATCAGTATCCCTCCTCCCAGTGTCTGTACAGCAACAAAGTCAGCCCACATCCAGCCATCGAGGCTGGGTTGGGAGTAGGCTGCAATATTGCTCTATACAAAACATTGTTGTAAGGAACCAAATTCGCATTTGCTACCTGTTTATGCCAGAGTTGGTCACACCCCAAACAAAAGGAGAATCTGACTGCTCCAACGACTCTGCAAAAGGAAACAGATGCTGTGGCTCAGAACTAAGAAACTCCAGCAACCACCATCAGATCAGGAATATCTCTGTCATATTTCTACATGTTCAAGAGGGAGTAAAAGTGGATCTAATGATGAACGTGTCTGCTTCACTGTCATTTAACTGAAGAACAGAAGAGTTATCATGTTTCCACTGTCATCGTTCCACATAAGGTACAAAAGCTTATATAGGAAGGAGCAGATGCTTGGAAATATATCTCCATGCCAGTTATGGCAGCAATGTTGAATAGTTCTCTATACCAAGAAAAGCCTGCTGGGTGGAGAGATGCATGTTTTTAGGAATGAGCATAAGCAAGGTGTCCTACAAGTGAGACCTAAGTGAACAGCATCTCTGGACTCACACTGTCCTAAGTAGAGTTGAAGGACAGATCCAGGGAGAAGGCAGCAGTGTGGCAGACAGGGAAGTTCCTCACCTGTTTCCCAGTCTTCATCACATGGAGGTGCCTGCCATGCGCTCACAGCATTCATCTGCTCTCTCTGGAAGCCAGAGAACTGATTCACTTTAGGAAGAGAGAAAACTCAGTGACTAGCAGTTAATCCTGCTTCAGAGGTATTAAGTGCTTTGGATCAAGCTGTAAAACATCTCTTGGTTTTAGAGGAAACCCTGCACAATGCAAAGGTTAGGTACACCCAGGAGCCAGGTATTGATCTGAAATTGAGCAACTTCAAATTTGCCTTTTTCAATGAACAGGAAAAGACTCTGCCCCCTGGAACTTTGTGGCAGGAATGCTCGAGTGAAGAGGAAATCTGCTTACCTGAATGCAGGCATCACTGCTAACCTCAGTGCAACTCTACAGAAGACAAAACTATCTATCTGCTCTCTAGTGTGGCAATAGTTAAAGAGCCACTCCAGGGAATGTAAAAGACACTGCACAGCACAGGATACTTTCCTAAATATTTTGGGGGTTTTGGACAGCCCCCTCCCACCTTGTCTCACTGGGCAGGAGACTGAAATCTTAACTGTATGGCAGGTGAAGCAAATGCAGCAGCAGAGCAGCCTGGAAGAGAAGCTGCCCCTTCTCTTGGTGGGCGTGAACTATTCAGGTTGCCCTGGAGGAGAATAACTGCAGGGGTTTCTATAGCTCAGACACCTAAGAAATCAACTTCTCACATGGCATCAGTGGTTCAAGCCTCAACAAAGGGACAGCAGCTCTACAAAAAGAAGGGCCTGTCCTTCTGGTCATTAAAGCATCCCAGATCCTGCTGGAGGTACTTCAACATGCACAGTCTAGGGTACAACCTTTTTATTCAACAAGCCTGGCAACAATATATGTGCAAGGCCTACCGGGAGCATCTGCAATATGCTCATGAACCTACCCAATAAATCAAAGCAAATAAGACTCAAGTTTCCCCAAAGCTGCTGTGTCACACAAAACTATACACAACAATTTGACTCCTACTTTTCAGTTATTCTATGAGCTATCCTTACAAATAGGAGACCTCAGTCCCCAGGGTGAACAAACATCTCTGAGCTCGGGTGGTTCTCTTACCTATATCTTGCTCAATGAACCCTTTGTCATTGCACTTCGTTATGTGATCGCTGAGGTCAGCTTGAGGAACTAGATGGCGAGCATTGAAGGGGCACGTGGCCAATTCCTTTGCAACTTCAGGGTAGCTCTAGACAAGGGAAAACCAAAATCATGTGCCATATCTCTCAAGTTCACTTGTCTGTTGCTAATCCATAGAAAAAAACCCAAGGATATTTGTGATGTTGCTTTAAAAAACAAGACTAAACAAGGAATGGCAATATATTGTTCAGACACTTACTAAAAATGCAAGGGGAAACTAACATGACTGTTCTTTAAAACACAATTCACTGAGAACCTGAGCCACCCTTAAGTTGACTGAAATGAAATATACCCTCAGCTAAACTCCCTACAATTTGCTGCAATGCTGGAAATATGGCTGCGTGTTTTAAAGCACGGATGAAGCTATTTTAAAAACAAGAGGGAAGAAATGTTAGCCAAATCTAAACCATTCAGATATTTTTTAAACAAGCAAGCACAAAGGCAGAGAAATTCCTTAAACCTTTCAAAACAGCTAGGGAGTTGGTAGCAACCTGCAGACTTTGGTGCTACAGGATTACCATTCAAGTAAAACTTTATCACAGACACAGGTTCTACTGGCAGTGCTCAGCTGTCACTACGGTAAATTAGTCCGCCTCCTGCAAATGATACAGCCTTTATTGGGAAAAGCACAACTTTGCCACTGTACCAGTGCCTGCCTGGTTCTGGCTGATGCAGCTCTGCTGGTCAGGGATCACACTTGCACCTGAGGCAGATGCAGAGGCAGAAGTGCCTTGTACAAACGCTGCTTGAGGCAGTATCTCCTCCGCTACCGCTGATACGTGGCTGCAGCACAGGCTGCAGGTACATCCAAGGCAGTTGTCATTAGCTGGTCTACACAGCCACGGTTGCTGTGTCCTCATGTGTCCATCATTTACTTCAACTAGCTTGAGCAAATTATCCTGCTGCATAGCAGAAGCTTCTCAACACTAATGCAGTTCAAGCCGAGAGACAGCTCTGGAACCCTCAGCACAGGAAAGACATAGACCTGTTGGAGCGGGTCCAGAGGGCCACAAAAATGACCAGGGGGATGGAATGCCTTGTCTATAAAGAAAGGCTGAGGGAGTTAGGGTTGTTCAGCCTGGAGAAGAGAAGGCTTCGAGGAGACCTTATTGAGGCCTTTCAGTACTTACAAGAAAGATGGCAGCAAACTTTTTAGCAGGGCCTGTTGCGACAGGACAAGGGGGAATGGTTTTAAACTAAAAGAGGGTAAATTTAGACTAGATATAAGGAAGAAATTTTTTACAATGAGGGTGGTGAAACACTAGAAGAGGTTGCCCAGAGAGGTGGTAGATGCCCCATCCCTGGAAATATTCAATGTCAGGTTGGACAGGGCTCTGAGCAACCTGATCTAGTTGAAGATGTCCCTGCTCATTGCAGGGGGGTTGGACTAGATGACCTTTAAAGATCCCTTCCAACCAAGACTATGATTCTATGACCTTCCTCTGCTTGCAGTGTCCCCATTTGTGTGGCAGGGCTGCATTCTGCACAAAGCTGAGGCAGGTGGAAGTGTTTAATTGGATTTTATGCATAGGGTATGCAAAGGAAATTCAACAAACTACCAAGCAAGAAGGACAATCTCTGCCCAGATGCTTGCCACTGCAAACAATCACAGTGGCATCTCAGATGGATCTGATGATAATCCCTGAGCCCTTCTTCTGCTAATTAGTTACAGACACCAACTGCATCTGATTGGTGATCACTATCTCACCTCATCCTCCTTAACTAGGTAAGCTTGCCAAAACTGTCTGGTCATCAGTTATGCAACACAAGGACAAAACCAACATGATTAAAGTTTATTTGCCAACATTGTTCACCTGGCTCACATGCACATTCTTGCCAAAATTTGCAGGGGGTCAACAAGGAAAATTTCAGTCCTCTTGAATGTTGGAAAGATAGAGTTACTTGCCGCTTAGCTCTGCCCACCACTTTCACTAGTTACTTAATATTTTTTAAGGCTCTAGTTCCACCAAAATGAATTGATTATAAGTACTGATACCAGGACACACACCCTACAACTGCATCTTAACTGGAAGGCACAGTACATTTATACTATTTTCAAAACATGTTGGCAAACTTAAAGAGGAACAATTGGGTTTTAAAAGGTCTCAGCAAAAACCCAAAGCTCAGTCAGATGCTAGGACTTGACAGGTTTAAAGAAAACAAACCATGAGGACAACAGAGAAGAGAGGAAGGAATGCTTCCTATTAAATGATTTGTATTCAAATTCTGGATAAAAGACGGAGAGGAGGAAAAAACCCTTTCCCATATGTGCTGAGCCCAGGATGTGCCATTTCTGACAAATGCACATTAAGTAGTTATTAGCAAAACAAACAAACAAACCCCCAACCCTGCTATGCAGCTGCTTTTCCAGCACTTTACAATGACTTGCAACATCACAACACTTCTACTCTGACTAGCCAGGAGGGGTGCACATAACTCTGACTGAGTTCTCTCTTCAACTTAAAGTGGAAAAATGTATCTGACCTCCATTCAAGCTGCTAGAAGAGACCAGAATTTCCTCCCTGATCTAACCATGAAGAATCTCTACCTTCTTTCAACAGAGCCACACTGGTCTTGGGTGAATTAACATATGCTTGAAGCTATTACTAAACAAACAATAAAGTTATATGAAATAAAGGCTAAACAAGGCTGTTTGTCAGGAACTTACTCCAGCCAGCCAGAAAATGCAACAAGAATGAGAACATGCACGTCACATTTACATGCACAGAATTACTCCCATTTGGTGCCTTGTTTGGCAGTCCAGCTTACCTTCCTACACTTTACAAGGTGATAGGGAAACCGACAGGCTCTGATTCGATGATGTTTATTATATGGACATTGTATTAATCTCTCTGGATCCAAAACATCTAGTAGAACGGAACAGAGAGAAAAAAATTAGTTAGAAAGACAAGATCTAGCATCACGAACATAGTGAAGTGGGAAAAAAAACATACCACCACATCAGGGCTGTGATCTTAGGCAGTTAAACCAGTTGTTCTTAGTTTGAAACCATTCCTTAAGGCAGGCACATGTTTTGCATAATCAAACAAATTCATTTCGAAGTTTGCCATGACCGGGATGTTAGTCAAAACAGACAGAGAATAGTCCGTAGCACTGAGCATAATAACTCTTTAAGTTACCATATTAGGTAGGTAACCACCCTTACTCAAAGCGATTGAGGACAGCACGTACTTTTCCAGCTATCTTAGAGGAGAATCAGTGGGATGATGACACACCCACCAGCGCCTTCAGGAGCACTGTCAGTCTGAACCAAATCTTTTTTGATCAACAACTAGTTTTGCTGGAGGAAGAATGCCAGACAATTTAGTTTCATTTCTGAGGAAACAGCATGCCTAACATGGTGCACGTGATTTCTAAGTGAAATTTTTCATAAGTCATGCAATTTTAGGAGCTGAAGAGTTACTAAACCGGCTAAAACACCTAAGAATCTAGGCACTGAACAGTAAAGCAGCATGGATGCACGCATACATGATATAAATTTTTTATCCATCTATAAATAAAATATACTAAAATATAAATATATCTACATTTCCATATTCTCAGTGAGGAAGAGAGGCAGCCAGAAAGAGGCATAGGTCCCCTCTGCTGCCTGTGGGTCTCTTTGTGGGGTACACACAAAGGAGCCAGACCAGGCTTCTTCCATCCTTTCTGCTCTGCCACTCTTTTTGCACAGGCTTTTAGCACATTTAGGATTTGATTAAGCAGTAGCTTAAACAGATCTAAGTATGGGCTGCTGCTGTTTAGCCTCTCCCCTGCCACCACACCCCCTTCTCTTACACATGCATTGGTGCTCAGTTGTCTCAACAGCCAGGTCAGGGAACTCTATCAGCCCACAGGCTGACAGCTATTTAAGACACAAGCTGACAGCTATTTAAGTTCCACAAGTCACACCCAGCAGACGTCATGCTGAAGGAAAGACAGACCTAATCCTTCTTTCCATCTCAGCTGTGCAGTGCTGCTGCCGTCAGCTCCGCCACCTGTGAGCACCGGTCGCCTCCGTTAGCCAGTTTAGGTTACTAGAACAGCTGAAAACTAAAGACTTCATCATTAAGAAGGATTGACAAACTTTGTACTGGTTCAGCTGCCCCGAAAGAGCAATCAGAAGTGGTTTCTCTCTGTGAACTGGCTCAACACAAGATCAGACCAAGTGCATTACCAGTAAAAGGAAGGAGACAGAGATGAGTACCAGAGCAAGAGGAAAGCCCGCACCACAGGACATAAAACAGCAAACGCAAAAATCACAGGAGCTGGCTTGATCAGGTAAATAGATGTAGTTAACAAAAGGCTGCAGTGAGCAAAGCCTCCAGGGCACCACAGCAATGCCATGTGCAAACGAGATCCCTGTCCCTTAGCCATACTGCATGCCAACACAAATCCACAACAATCCTAACAGCGTATGTCTGGAGTCAGCTGAGACAACAGCTACAGGCGGGAGCAACGCTTTAACCAAAGTAAGTCACTTTATTCTGATGCTTCCTAAAGGCCAGACCCCACCCACACCAGAAGCACGGTGTGGTAACCACATATAACATTGGCCTAGTTAAAATAATCAGCAACCCACTGGAGCCTTCCCGGCTCGGACACAGAGCACAGAGGCAGACCCAGACCTACTGGGGCCGGG
>NW_009222762.1:31930-37832 GCF_000690835.1 Fulmarus glacialis | reverse complement strand
TTCCAACCCAAACTATTCTGTCATTCTATGATTCTTTGCGGAGTGCAGGCAAGCGGCACGTCCTCACTCTCTATGGTGTGAGATGGTCCAGAGCCCTTCTGGGCAAGGGCAAGAAGTGAACCCAAGAAGATGTGGGATGAGTTCTGCTTGGAGGGGTTGTCGTGGGGTCAGGTCAAGACGAGTGTGGTAGGACCCCTGGGAAGGGACGTGAGCAGGGCCGGCAGGAGCAGAAGCTGAAGCCCTGCTGGGCAATGTCTGAAGGTGGAAACCTGCTCTGAACTAAAGTGTCTGAAGTTGGTTAGGTAGTTGGCTGTTCAAAGCTGCTGTGGAAGCTGCTTCAAACACAGGCTGCTCAGACATAATGCCCAACAGGTATTTGTGCTCTACATCCCTCACATCTCCCACCATAGTGTCTTCTAATTGGCTGATTAGAGCCAAGGGCAGCACAGCCTCTGGGTGAAGCAGAGGAGAGAAGGACAGGCTTTACACCAGGAGCCCGTCCTGGAAAACGGCCTCTGCATTGAGTCAAGCTCCATTTAATTGCAACCTGCTCTTGTAGACTTCATGCTGCTCATCAGCCTCTCAATCTGCTCACTGACATCCTACTGAGGAAGATGTCAATGTGGGAAAAATCTGCCCTCCGTGTCCACGTTTGGAGGCAACTCAAGTAAAGCCTGGAGAGGAGAAAATCTTATTTAACCATCACTGCACCACACAAAGCCTCTTTCAGCCTGGAGACTGGTAGGTAGGTAACTTCATTAGGTCAGAATATTTCTGTCTCTAATACTCCCATCAGGTAGTTGCAGGATGGTGGTAACCCCAGGGCATTTCTCCTGGGGCTTAGCAGATGGCAGACAAACCAAACACACCTTGCTCTAATCTCTTGCTTCCAGCTGTTCCCAAGGAAACATCCTTGGGAGGTTGTTTACCTGGAACTGGTCACTGCTTTACAGGCGGAGCAGAGGAAATAGCATTTGTTCCTCAAGCCAAGCACTGGTGGAGAAATGATGAAAGTCTCACCTGTGAGAAAGTCTCACCGGTGTGAGCAGCTGCCATACAGGTGTTAAAGATATCCACGGGAAAATGCGCCCAGAGCTTGAGATGGGGAGGGAGATGTTCATTCCCAGCCTGATCATGGGTTTGGGGGATGAGAGGATGCAGCTCCTCTGTTCTCAACACATGATCTGCAGGGGAGGGGATGACAGGACTCCCAGTCCTTGAGCCTGCTGGAGCAATGAGTGATGCCAGCAAGTTTCCAAGATTTCTGGGCTTTAGTCCCAGCTTGGTGGTTCCCAGAATGGTCCTTCTGCTTGGGGAGAAAAGCTTGAAATGGACCTCCTGGAGACAGCAAGGCCCTGAAAGAAGAACTCACAGATAAACCTTTGCTATGAACTCTCCCACACATCAGTATTTGAGCCTGTAACTGGTGATGGCCAGTGGGGTGGTGACAGTGCGTAACTGTGGCTCGTGCAACGTCTTCCAAGGCCACTGTGCCCGAGAGCACGTGGGACTTGGCCAGGCAGTGCAGCAGCCCTGCTTTGGGAGATAACTCCAGTCCTGACACTGAAGAAATACGGAAGTTTAATGGTGCTTGTAGACAGCTGTGTTAGCCACTAAATCTCACTCCAGCCTGCTCTCCTGCAGCTCGGTGCCCGCTCGGCTCCCAGGGCACAGCATGGCCACCGGGTAAGAAATGAAGGACGGGAAGGCCCTGCTCGCTGCTCGTGCTGGCCAAGGGCTGCTGGAGCCGATATAGGGAGGATCCACATGAATCCTAGTGGAAAGAGCACCAGCATCCCTAACAGTGGAGGTCACATCCTCCAGTGAAACTCTGAAGAGCTAAGGAGTCTAAACCCAAACTTGCCCTGGAGCTGAGACGCCATCCTTTCAAGCTATCTTATCTCTGGACTGCCTCAATGTATTCTGAAGGTCAAAATCACATGCTGATGGGACAAAGGAAGATTTCAGAAAGTAAGTGTGCCATGGACACATGGACATCCTCTGGAGCACAGATCAGAGCTTCTTTAAGAAGCTGCCCTACCTTGCGTCAGTGCCCGGTCCCTGTGCTGCAAGGCTGGTGCCTGGAGACTTCTCCTAAGCTGCCGCGGTGGGAAGAGCTCATGTCCTGCCTTTGTCGCTGGCTTGTTTTCATGAAAGTTTAATGCATCTCCTCTCTCTCCCTGGAAGTGAGCTGGCTCCTGTGTCCCTGCACAGAACAAAAGCAAGGCTGCACGGCTGGCAAGGATGGAGCCAGTTCTGCCTTCTGCAGCCCCGTTTCTCCCTGCCTGGGACCGAGCAGCACAGCGGAGATAAGAGAAAAGATCTTTGGCTAAATCCTCCCCGCAGGTGAGGCGTGTGTGTAACAAGGAGGCACAGCACTGCTACTTAAATAACCGGGGCCAGGGCTCAGGGGAGCTTGTCCGAGGTCTTACTGCGCTTTAGGAAGCAGGCGGACTTAATGAAATCTTTCATTCGTCAGTAAATGCCACTGTATGAAGTGTAATTAATGGATTTACTAGAGCTGGATGTAGCCCAAACTGAAATATAAGCACTCAGGGAGCCGGCTGGGAGCAGTGTCCTCTACACCGCTTAATTATAAGGTCACTGCCAGAGCGGTGGGAGCTTCGCTGAGTCTCCGACTCAGGAGAAATCTTGCCAGCTCTGAAATTTCCTCCGGTGAAGCGGTGGCTTTTCATGGCAAGACAGAGGAGTGTGAGCGTGCAGGCAGGTCCCGGGCAGTGAGGCGGTGCAGGGCTGCAGGCAGAGCCGCACAGGGCAGCAAAGCCCTGGGATGGGGTTGCACGGCCGTCAGTGCCAGGCAGGGCTGTCGGAGCAAGCAGCATGTCCTGGACATGGAGTTATCCCTGTCTGGCAGTGGGGAGCCTGGCATGCTCCCTGCTCTGGGCACAAGGGGAGATGTCTGGACTTGGCATCAAATTTTCTCCACATCTGCAAGGTTTTGCTTTGGTGCCCCTATGGATCTGCTGGTCTCACAGGTCCTCTGACCCGCAGGTGGTGGATGATGGAAGGGCATCGCTGATAAATAGCTCTGAGCTGGCTTCCCAGGCTTGGGTTAGATGGCATCTCATTTCCTTCATGTCTTCAGCAGCCTCTTGCGCTCAGCAGGGGTCAGAGCCCCAATGGCACTGTCCCTCCTCTCCTCCCCACCCACCAGAGCTCCCCAGGCAGAAAGTGGTGAATATTAACACGAAGGTCTATTCCTCCCCAGCAGAAGGAGCCTGGCTTGGCTAACGTGAGGCTGATCTTATGGACACTTCTGGCTTCTTCAAATCTCTCTGCAACCAAATACCTTTCCACTTCTGTCCTGAAGTGATTAAGGAGGAGATCAGCCCCTTGTAGCTGAAGACAAACAGCTTCACACATGAAAATGAATCGACCCCCAATGGGGAGCTCATGCACAGAGACAGGCAAAGCTTCTCTTCTCAAGAGTATCCACTAAATTAAATGTCCCTGCATTCAGGATGTCCAGCAGAAGACCTCACCCTGATTTTTCAGGCCCAGTGAGCATTTACATCTCACTCCTTTTCCTGGAGGTATTTGAGGAGCTCAGTGGGACGACTGTGTGGTGCACAACACCCTGGTCTGCATGGTGCGGAGGGACAGGGCCAATGCCTTGTGTTCCCCAGCCAGCCCGGGCAGACCTGCTCAACACTGCTCATTGCACATGGGGGGAGATCACAGCTCCCGATGATATCCGCCTTTTCCACCAGCTTCTCCACAGGGAGAGCTGGCTTCCCAGCACCTGCAGCTCTCAAACAGCAAGTTTCTGTTGCTGAATCTTCTTTTCATTGCATGGCTTCCTGCCATGTTACCCCACCGCCTTGCTACCAGAGCCTCCAGTTCTTTAAAGGATAGCTTGGAGTACAGCTAGCCCTTCCCCTGGGACGATATCCTCCTTGGGTGGCCTCATGTCTCCAGTTGGAGAACTTATTCAGCCAGGACATCTCTAACTCCCATTTGGCTCCAGCAGAGATGGATCTCCAGTTATTCTACTATGAAAATTACAAATAATGGCCAGAAAATGTCTAGCAATGGAGAGGAGACAAAGATAGACACCGGCACAAGTCTCCCGTAACCTGCTACATCCCCAAACGAGGACGTGTATTCTCTGCAGCGCATTTCAAAAAACCCAAAGCCCATTATGAGGAACAATCAGCAGCAGATTTTAATAGATGCATTTTGCACTCAGCTGTCACCATCTGTGTTTCCCCATTAGAAATGCAGAATGAATGAGCTCCACAATTACAGCTGTGAGGGTCTGGGAGGCCCGGCACAGCTCTGCATGCAGCCGTCCCTCCTCTCCTCCCTGGGAAAGTCTGTCCCTCCTGCATGGCCAGTTGCTGCTGCGGCCAGCGCTTGTGCAGACCCTGCACCCGTCCCATGCACAGGGCGGGGGTGCTCCCAGGCATGGGGCATCATCCTGCATCCCTCACCTCTCCTGGCCGGAGATGTGCAGGGCCAGGACCTCCAGCAGGCTGTGGGGAGCCCAGTGTTGGGGCACGGGGGGAACCCAGCCCTGGGCTGGCACCCCACAAAGGTGCTGGCAGACACAATGCACGTTGGCATGAGGCACTTTCAAAGGAGATGCGGGGGCGCTCCCCACGTGCCCCAGACCTCGGAGGGTTCCTGTGCACACTCGCACGGGCTTGTAAAGCCACAAAGCAGGAATTGAGGCTGCCAGGAGGAAGCTGTGCCTTTCCCTCCAGCACGATGGCCCGAGCCAAGAGCCAGACACAGCACCGCCACGGTGCCCAGCAGCAGGAGGGTCTGCAGGGACCCCCAAGGCAGCCATGCCCCAGCCCCGTGGGCTCACTGCTCCCGTGTATAGACTCCGGTGGGCATCCAGACCTGCAGCATGCTCCTGCAGAAAAGAATGGGCTGCGTGGGGCTGCTTGGCCTCGGCGCAGGGCCACCCCGGGGTGCTGGCTGGCAGCAGCCGCCTGGGGTGGGAGATCTTGGCTGGGGAGAGAGGAGAAGGGTGCTTAGGGTGGCCAGGTTGGGGGACAGAACCAGCAGGCAAGTTGCACCGCAGAACAGCCCCAAAGCGTGTCCAGAGAAAGGAGGGAATAAGGGGTTGTGGATCGGAGATGCCCGGCCACAAAGGGATCGCTGTCCCCATGGGGAGCCAGGGAGGGGCTCGGCGAGGAGAGGGGCTGAGCTGGAGGAACCTGGCAGGATGTGGGAACCCGTGAGCTGGCAGGATAATTACTTTTTTAATCAAGTCTTTTCAAAACATCTAATTTTATTACTTTATTCTTCCATTTCAATAGCAGAACGATTAAGATGGAATCTTAAAGGAATTCTTCACAACAATAATAATGTCTCTTATCGCAAGAGGCAGTCTCTGCTCTGTCCTGCAAATTCTCAGCATTTAAATATTAAATATATTCAATATATCAAAAACCTCCATTTCACTCCTATAAAACAATTCAGAGGATATGAGGAAGAATCAGAAAGGGTCCCATTACAGTCTGCAAACAAATTCAAAAAAGGAGAAGGGAAATAACACCCAACTCTTTTCCCCTCCAAACTGCCTTCTCAGGGAGGGAGCTGGGACAGTGGGGACTGCATGAGAAACCTTCAGCAGCTGCCATGCCAGGCACTAGCTCAGATGGAAAACGAAGCTTTCCAAAGCTCTGATGCTACAAATCTCACCCAAGATGTGCTGCTTGGTTTGGAGGAGGTATGGGCTGGGTTGGTGACTCCCAGTGTGGTGGCTTAGAGAAAGCATCTCCATCAGATTCAGAGGCTGATGCAGGGAGGAGGATGCCAGCCCTGGTCCCCAGCATGGCGTTGGGACCCCGCTGGGCTGCCACTGCCCCCAGCCACAGTGCTCCAGCCCATTTCAGCAATGTCCAAGTCAATGCTTGTTTTGATCACC